>NW_026112264.1:67500-140000 GCF_024679095.1 Eriocheir sinensis
GAGGAGAAAGGGAGAGGAGGAAAAGGGAAAGGAGGAAAGGGTGGACGGAGATAAGAGAAGGGGGAAGAGGGGAAATTCGGGTAAAGAACGACAGCGAGTGAAAAAATGGAAATATTTGAACATTAATATAAATTGGAAGAGATAAACAGAATACATACTTCGGCTGTACAAGGGTTCTCTCTCTCTCTCTCTCTCTCTCTCTCTCTCTCTCTCTCTCTCTCTCTCTCTCTCTCTCTCTCTCTCTCTCTCTCTCTCAACACTTTTTATTTGACGTATATGTTTTTTTAGTGTTTATTTCTCTCTCTCTCTCTCTCTCTCTCTCTCTCTCTCTCTCTCTCTCTCTCTCTCTCTCTCTCTCTCTCTCTCTCTCTCTCTCTCTCTCTCTCTCTCTCTCTCCCAACACTGTTTATATGAAGTATATGTAATTTTAGTGTCTCTCTCTCTCTCTCTCTCTCTCTCTCTCTCTCTCTCTCTCTCTCTCTCTCTCTCTCTCTCTCTCTCTCTCTCTCTCTCTCTCTCTCTCTCTCTCTGGGGGCAGGAATAATAATAATAACACACATACACACACACACACACACACACACACACACATACACAACAAATTTCCAAAACCAATAAATATTTCTACCATACGACAACGCGCGCACACACACACACACACACACACACACACACACATATGCACTTCAAATTTCCAAAAACAATAAATATTTCTACCATACGACAACGCGCGCGCGCGCACACACACACACACACACACACACACACACACACAGACACACACACACACACACACACTTCAAATTTCCAAAAACAATAAATATTTCTACCATACGACAACGCGCGCACACACACACACACACACACACACACACACAGCTGTTGTAATGTGGCGGTTTGTTTGAACATTTGTATTTAAATATTTGGGGTGTGTGTGTGTGTGTGTGTGTGTGTGAGAGAGAGAGAGAGAGAGAGAGAGAGAGAGAGAGAGAGAGAGAGAGAGAGAGATAGAGAGAGAGAGAGAGAGAGAGAGAGAGAGAGAGATGTACAAAGATTAACATAGAAAAACAGACCACACAGACACCAGGGTCCAGACTAGGTGGTCTGTCCTTAAACCTAAGTGATTTTACATTAATCAGAAGGCTCCAAAACGTTGCATTTCTACTCTAGTTGATATTAAGTTGAAGGAAGTGACGGTCGAGCTTTTTTCTGAAGGAGTCAATCGTGTTACACTGGACCACTGACGGTGAGAACTTATTCCATTCTCGCACTACAACGTTGGTGGAGAAAAATTTGGTGCAGTCTGAATTTACTTGTCTACATCTGAGTTTTACACCATTGTTCCTCGTGCGCAAAGTGTCATCGATCATAAACAATGTCTCCTTGACTGAGTGTTTAATTTCGCTATTAAACCAAGGAGGGCTTTTATTAGTGTTAATTCGCTTCTCGCACAAGGGGACAAATGTGTCCTGCTGAGTGAGTAAGTGATTTTTAAAGCTTAGCCAGGCGTCCTCTACATTGCCGTTATCTGATAGTTGCATATCTATTAGTTTTCGTCGGATTTATACGAAGTTGGCTCTTTTGAAATTAGGCACCCTTACTTTATTTTCAGTCACCGATGTTTGAGCTCTAATGTCAACGCACACTAGTTTATGATCACAAAAACCGAGGTGTTCTCCTACCGTGACATTACTGACTAGGTTATCTTGGGTCGTTATAACAAGGTCAAGTATGTTATTTTGTCGAGTTGGTTCAGAAACCATTTGGCTTAGATAATTTTCTTCTAAAAATTCGATCATTCTATGTGACTCACCTTCTGTACCCGACAGTGGCGCCCAGTCGATATGGGGGAGGTTAATGTCTCCTAATATCAGTGAGTCGCTGTTATTAAGTGACTGCCTTAAGACGCTGTACATTTCAAGATCGGCATCGAGTGATTGCCCCGGAGGCCTGTAAGTGACAGATATATTTAAATTGACTTTTGCAGTGTTTACTCGCACGCACAAATGTTCAACGTTACTGTTTCTTGGTGTTTTGTCAGTGGGTTGCAAATAGCTTTTGACAAATAGGGCAACACCACCACCTCTACGGTTTACACGATCCTTGTTAAAGAGTCTGTAGCCATCTATGTTTTGTTGGGGAGGCGGTGGCCGAGTCGTCAAAGTAACGGCCTCGTGTTCAGGAGGACGCGAGTTCAATCCCCGCCCGGTGCTACCAAGCTGGGATTTTTCAGCCGCCGCCGAGTGGCTTAAAAGTACCCACATGCTGTCCAGAAGACCACCTATCAACAAGGACTCTAGATTCTAGGATCAAAGATGAGCTCTGGGAGGGCAGCATGAGCCAATGCAAGATGGCGCCACTATAAACACTCGCCTGCGCCAGAACGGGCTGGGCCGACCATCAGGACCTACCGGAAAGAAGCCTTGGACCGACCATCAGGATCCACCTGGAAGAAGCCTACCGGCGCAATAGGCTGCAATTTAAAAAAAAAAAAAAAAAAAATAAAAACAAAAAAATTCGGACCTTAAATCAATATTTGTGGTGTCGATAAATGTTTCGGTTATAGCAACTACGTCAAAGTTTTCTGTCAGAGCAAGACATCTCAGTTCATCAAACTTGTTTCTTAGGCTACGCGCATTGAAACTAAGGACTCTTAGGTTATCTTGAGGCTTGGTAATAGAGGTGGTGGTACTGGCGGGTTCAATGTTACGAGTTTGTTGCGGTGTATGGTGTCTATTTACACGGGCGGGATGGAAGGACGTGGCTGAGAGTCGTTTTTTCTTCGGGCCTTACGTACGGCGACGTTGAGGAGCCTTCCGAATCTGGCTGCCCCGATGGGGGGACAGGTGTATGCCGTCCCTTTAGAAAAGTTTACTCTGGCCGTAGAAATGGTCCCAGGCGTTAAAGAACTCGACGTCAAGCTCTCCGCAGAGAGAAAGAGAGAGAGAGAGAGACGAGAACGGTACTCTCCAGCCACGACCAGGTCGGGGTGCCGAGGTCACGCGCCAGCCAGCACCAACGGACCTTCACCTCCAGGGTGTCCCGCCTGTGGAACACATTCACTGCAGCAGGGCCAACAGTGAGGGAAATGTTGACCAGTAGGTAAAAGTGGCTGCTCACGGGTGGCGAAGAACATGCCCCACACCACTAGTGATGCTAAATACACAGTGAACAAGTGTAAAGGGATTTTGAAATAATGCACAAGAAAAAGTGACATTTTAAGCCCTGAAAAAGTGCACAGAGAAACATATGCTACTCGAACGATCGCATAAAGTGTCGTTGGCGAAATACAAATATGTTGTGTACTATAGATTCGTTAGTTTAAAAAAAGAGAGAGAACATAAGAACGCAGGAGTCTACAAGAGGCCGGTAGGCCTGTACGAGGCAGCTCCTTTGACCCTAAGCTCCCGTGTATCTAACCCCACCTAATATCACTGTCCATGAATTTATATAGTCTATTTTTGAATGTGACAATTGTATTAGCACTCACCAAGTGACTGCTAAGCCTATTCCACTCATCCACCACCCTGTTTGTAAACCAATTTTTGCCTGTGTCCCTGTTGAATCTGAATATATCCAGTTTAAACCCATTACTTCGTGTCCTACCCGGTTCTCTTACCAACAAAACCTTATGAATGTCTCCCTTATTAAAGCCCTTCATCCATTTATAAACCTCGATCATGTCTCCACGCACCCTTCGCCTTTCTAGAGAATGCAAGTTTAACTGTTTGAGTCTTTCCTCGTATGGCAAGTTTCTCAACCCCTGAATCATCTTAGTCATCCTCCTCTGCACCGATTCTAACATTTTGATACCCATTCTATAGTAAGGTGACCGGTACTGAACCGCATAGTCAAGATGAGGTCTAACTAATGCTAAATATAGTTTGAGAGAGAGAGAGAGAGAGAGAGAGAGAGAGAGAGAGAGAGAGAGAGAGAGAGAGAGAGAGAGAGAGAGAGAGAGAGAGAGAGAGAGAGACTTACATAGATTTACATAGATTTACATAGAAAATCAGAACACACAGACCCCATGGTCCAGACTTGGTGGTCTGTCCTTAAACCTAAGTGGTTTTACATTAATCAGAAGACTCCAAAACGTTGCACTTCTACTCTAGTTGATATTATGTTGAAGGAAGTGACGGTCGAGCTTATTTTTGAAGGAGTCAATCGTGTTACACTGGACCACTGATGGTGGAAGCGTATTCCATTCTCGCACTACAACGTTGGTGAAGAAAATTTTTGTGCAGTCTGAATTTACTTGTCTACATCTGAGTTTTACGCCATTGTTCCTCGTGCGCAGACTGTCATCGATCATAAACAATGTTGATCTGTCTACATTCGTGAAACCATTAAGTATTTTAAAACATTCGATCAGTTTTCCTCGGAGGCGACGTTTCTCAAGAGAGAACATGTTAAAGGTAGAAAGCCTTTCTTCGTAGGATTTGTTGCGCAAGGAAGGGATCATTTTCGTTGCCCGACGCTGAACACCTTCTAATTTAGCAATATCCTTTGCATGGTGGGGGGACCAAAACTGTACCGCATATTCCAAGTGGGGTCTGACTAAACTGTTGTAGAGCGGGAGTATTACATCTTTATTCTTGAATACAAAGTGTCTTTTAATGAAGCCCAACATTCTGTTCGCTTTATTTGCTGCATCGATGCATTGCTGTGAGAATTTGAGGTTTGACTCGATTTTGACCCCAAGTCTTTGACGCATTGAACGCTTTTGAGTTTAACGCCGCGCATTTCGTATTCGAACTTCTTATTCCTCGTTCCAACTTGAAGGACCTGGCACTTGTCTACGTTAAAGGGCATCTCCCATCTATCCGACCAAGCTGAAATTTTGTGCAAATCCTCTTGGAGGCTTTGCCTGTCTTCGTCAGTGAGAACCGAGTTACCAATCTTTGTGTCGTCTGCAAATTTACTAATGCGGTTATTGAGTCCAACATCCACGTCGTTGATGTAAATAATGAAGAGCACTGGGCCAAGGACCGAGCCCTGAGGGACGCCACTAGTGACAGGCGCCCACTCTGAGTTAAATCCGTCAATCACCACTCTTTGTTGTCTGTTGCTCAACCAATTCGCGATCCATTGGTTTACTTGACCGTCAATACCTATTTGCTTTAATTTGTAAAGTAATTTATGATGCGGGACTTTATCAAACGCTTTCTGGAAATCAAGATAGACTACGTCCAGTGATTTGGTTACGTCATAAACAGTGAAGAGGTCGTTATAAAAGGTTAATAGGTTTGATAGGCAGGATCTTTTGTTTCGGAAGCCATGTTGTGAGTCCCCAATCAATGAGTGGCTTTCAAGGTAACTCACAATTTTGTCTCTAATTATGCCCTCAAGTAGCTTACCTACAACCGAAGTTAGACTAATGGGCCTGTAATTACCTGGTACTTTTCTGTCTCCTTCCTTGAAAATCGGTGTCACGTTAGCCTTTTTCCACTCTGAAGGGACGATGCCTTGTCGCAAGGACATATTGAATACGGTTGTGAGGGAGGAGAGTATTTCGCTCTTTGTTTCTTTCAGCAGAGTTGGATATACTTTGTCAGGTCCAGGACTTTTATTTGTTTTAAGTGAATGGAGAGCTTTAAGGACTTCATCGGTTGTTATTTCAAAATTAGGCAATGCATGCTCGAGATTTACAATAGTACTGGTGTTGGTGGTAGCGAGAGGAAGACTGTTAGTATTAAACACCGAGGAAAAGTAATTGTTTAAGAGGTTTGCAATGTGTTGGCTGTCAGTCACTAGTGCACCGTCGCTGTTTGTTTAAGGTCCAATACCACTTTTGATCGCCTTTCTGTTGTTTATGTAACTGAAGAAAGATTTCGGGTTATTTTTACAGTTGGCTGCAATATTTTCTTCATATCTACGCTTTGCCTGACCTACTAGTCTTTTTACTCGTCGCCTGTCATCATTATAAAGTCTAATGTTCTCGGGCGTGCTTTGTTCTTTCTTTAACCTGTAAAACAATTTTCTCTCATTGACTGATTGTTTAATTTCGCTATTAAACCACGGTGGGCTTTTATTAGTGTTAATTCGCTTCTCGCACAAGGGGACGAATGTGTTCTGCTGAGTGAGTAAGTGATTTTTAAAACAGCCAGGCTTCCTCTACGTTGCCGTCATCTGATAGTTGTATTTCTGTTAGTTTTGTCGGATTTCTACGAAGTTAGCTCTTTTGAAATTGGGCACCTTTACTTTATTTTCAGTCACTGATGATTGAGCTTTAATGTCGCCGCGCACTAATTTATGATCGCAAGAACCGAGGTGTTCTCCTACCGTGACACTACTGACAAGGTTATCTTGGGTCGTTATAACAAGGTCAAGTATATTATTTTGTCGAGTTGGCTCAGAAACCATTTGGCTTAGATAATTTTCTTCTAGAAATTCGATCATTCTATGTGACTCACCTTCTGTACCTGACAGTGTCGCCTTGAGTCGATATGGGGAGGTTAAAGTCTCCTAATATCAGTGAGTCGCTGTTATTAAGTGACTGCCTTAAGACGCTGTACATTTCAAGGTCGTTATCAGTGATTGCCCAGGAGGTCTGTAGGTGACATATATATTTAAATTGACTTTTGCAATGTTTACTCGCACGCACAAATGTTCAACGTTACTGTTTCCGGTGTTTTGTCAGTGGGTTGCAAATAGCTTTGACATAAAGGGCGACGCCACCGCCTCTACGGTTTACACGATCTTTGTTGAAGAGTCTGTAGCCATCTATGTTGTATTCGGAACTTAAATCAATATTTGTGGTGTCGATAAATGTTTCGGTTATAGCAATTATGTCAAAATTTTCTGTTAAAGCAAGACATCTCAGTTCATCAAATTTGTTTCTTAGGCTACGCGCATTGAAACTAAGGATTTTTAAGTTATCTAGAGGCTTGGTAATAGAGGTGGTGGTACTTGCGGGATCACAGTTACGGGTTTGTTGCGATGCACGGCGTCTATTTACACGGGCGGGGTGGAGGGACGTGGCCGTGACTCGTTTTTTGCTCGGATGACACGCACTGCTTCGTTGAGGAGCCTTCCGAGTCTGGCTGCCCCGATGGGAGAAAGGTGCAATCCATCCCTGTGGAAGAGCTCATTTTGTACATAGAAATTGTTCCATGCGTTTAGGAACTCCACGTCAAGCTCCCTACAAAGAGTCTGTAAGCGGTTGTTTAGGCTGAAGGCCTTACTGAAAAAGTCGCTCTCCGCCCAAGTCCGTGGTAGAACTCCTGAAATCAAAATGTTAGGGGATTTAGTCTTATACTGCTGGATGAGCCTACGGTACTTCTCCAGGAGTTCCTCAGACCGGGTCGTGGTGACGTTGTTCGTACCTGTGTGAATAACAAACAGTGAATCATTAGTAGCCTGGGGGGAGATCTCCTCAAGAGCAGCAGTTATGTCGTCGATCCCAGCACCAGGATAGCAATAGTTCCGTCTTCGACGAGGAACTCTGCCGCAGAACTCAACGACCTGCTGGCGAATCATGGAGTCACCCACCAGGAAGGTGCTCTCCTGCTCGTCCTCCTCCTCCAGAATGGCAAACCTGTTGAAGCAATGAACAGGATAAATCGCTTGTCTGGCTGGTTTGGCTCCTTCATTCACGACGGTGAAGCCATCATGGTCGGTGCCACTAGCATCCTCCCGTTGCGTGGTGTTGTCCGCTGGTGTCGACGGTACCGCTGAGGGCAAGGGGGCGGTTGGAGAAGGGTTTTGCACCACAGCAACGTTAGCCTGGATGAATTCCTGCAAGGAGGCAACAGTGCGAGAAAGCTCTATTATTTTATTCTGACCTGCTTCCATCTTCTCTTCTTGCTCCTGCAGTCTGGTCTCGAGATGCTGCCTGGTGAAAGAAAGCTCTATTATTTTATTCTGGCCTTCTTCCATCTTCTCTTCCTACTCCTGCAGTCTTGTCTCGAGATGCTGCCTGGAGAGACACAGTCGACAGACAGCAGAACGCCCTGTAAAATAGTGAGCTGAGAAGCTACCGTTACAAGTACTGCACTTCTTAGGTGCCATCTTAGCTGAAATGAAAGAGATAAAAACACAGAGTGAAGGGGATTAGGAAAGGGGTTGAGGTGTGTGAGAGGTAGTTTAGTAATGGAGGAAAAGTGAGAGAGAGGAGGAGTAGGAAGGGATGTGAGGTGAGTAAAGAGGGGAGGAAAGAGAGGTGTGTGAGATCAAGGAGGGTTAGGAAATAGGTGAGGTGGGAGAGAGGAGGAGTAGGAAGGGATGTGAGGTGAGTAAAGAGAGAGAGAGAGAGAGAGAGAGAGAGAGAGAGAGAGAGAGAGAGAGAGAGAGAGAACATTACCCTATAACATTTAACTCTTTGAAATCATTAACACACAGACCATTCATTAACTCACTCTATGTATGTTCTCTCTTCGGTCCTTTCATCACTAAATTCAAAGGGAGATCAAGCTTTATCCTTCCTGCTAAACGAGATCCGGTCTGTTAATAATCTGTGCCCTTCAATATTCTCTCGTCCTCTTTCTCCTTCTCTCTCTCGTCGCTTTCACATTTATTTCCTCACATTTGTTTTATTTTATTTCTTTATTTACTTTCTTTGCGTCTCAGGTGTTTGGGGGCTGCTGGACAGACGACTCATACTACTACTACTACTACTACTACTACCGGTACCACTACTACTACTACTACTACCGGTACCACTACTACTACTACTACTACTACTACCGGTACCACTACTACTACTACTACTACTACTACTACCGGTACTACTACTACTACTGCTACTATTACTGCTACTACTACTACTACTACTACCTACTACTACTATTACTACTACTACTACTACTACTACTACTACTACTATTACTGCTACTACTATTGCCACTACTACTACTAATAATAATAATGGTAATAATAATGAAATGCTTTTCTTCCATTTCACGTATCTTTTCTTCTTCAACACTTCGCTTTTCTTCTTTTTCTTCTGCTTAAGAGTGTAATTTTCCTTTTTCTCACACACACACACACACACACACACACACACACACACACACACACACACACACACACATTATTCCGCCGCGGAGCATCAGGCGACGTGGAACCATCGCCGAGAAATTGCTTAGACGGTGAAAAATTTGAGGTCGATACTAATTTACTGGAAGCAATATTCAGAGCAGCGACGAGATAGGAAGCTTTGGAGGAGGAGAAGGAGGAGGAGGAGGAATACATAGGAAGAACAGACACCAGACGACCTGGCGGTAAGAAGAACAAGAACAAGAATAACAAGGAGAAAAAGAAGAAGAAGAAAAAAAAGAAAAATAGATCAACAACATAACAACAACAACAACAACAAGAGAGAAGAATAAATATAACTATAACCCATTGTAATTTATAATAGTGATATTTGTAGCAGTAGTAGTAGTAGTAGTAGTAGTAGTAGTAGTAGTAGCAGTAGTAGTAGTAGTAGTAGTGTCTGCAAAGAAGTACATCGACAAGCCCCAACAAGGTATTTGCCGCCCCGCTGGCCGCTGTGTCGTGTGTCCCAGTGGTTGACTTGCGGCGAACGTTGGGGACGAAGAGACTCACAAATCCTCTGCCACTAATGGACGCTTACGGCTCAGTGCTCAAAGGGCCTTCACATGGGCCGGAAATGGAATATCTGATGACGAGCACCAACTAGATACGAATTTTTCGTCAATCAACGCTTTATGTAGGTAGACCGATAGACAGACAAATAGATATATATATAGATAGATGAACTATTGATAGATATATTAATACACTGGACAGATTAATTATCAGCTCTTTCTTTAGCTTCTCCTTCTTGCTTTCCATACTTCTAACTACACTAAAAATACGTTTCCCTTGCTACTCTATTTCCTCCGCTGAATGTCCTCTCTCATAAGGACTCCTCCTCCTTCTCCTCCTCCTCCTCCTTCTCCTTCTTCTCCCTCTTCTTGTTGTTTCTTGCACTCTTTTTCCTCCTTCCTTCTCTTCCTCTCTTTGTTACTATTTCCACTTTTTCCTCTTCCTCTCCTTTTTTTTCCTTACCTTCGTCTTTCAGTTATTTCTTCCAGTCTTCTCCTCCTTCCCTGTCTTCCTCCTCTTGTTACTTTTTTTCCACTATTTTTCTCCTCTTCCTACTACCTTATGTTCCTCTTTTCCTTACTCCTCCCATTGTTTTCCTCCTCTGCTACTTTTCCTACTACTTCCCTCTTTTCATACTCTCCTCCCTCTTTCCAGTCTTCCTCTTTTCTTCCTCCTCTCCTCCTCCTCCTCCTATCCTCTCTCCCTATTATTTTTACGCCTACCATTCTATCCCTAGCCTAGCAAGCCTTACACACACGTGGCGATAGATGGACCTCAAGCCAGGCCACCTCACGCGACCCACGACTCCGGCACGTTCTCTTATGTTCCTCGTGTCCCCTCCGTGTTCCCGGGCACGCTCCTGCGGCCTGTATTTACTCTAATTGTACAATATGTGTCATCCCCTGCAGAGCGTGATGCATGTGATTACCCCGGAGAAAGAGACGAGCATTACTCCTTGATGGCGCGGCGATTTACGAGTAAGAAAGATGAAGTGAAGCCATTACGCGCATAAAAAGGATGAGGGAAGGCTTGTAGGTTAATAGGGATAAGGTGTAGGAACGAATATTTTGATTAGCAGGTACGAGGACAGGTAAAGTGAAGCCATTACGCGCATAATGTGATAGAAGGTTTGTAGGTTAATAGGGATAAGGTGTACCAACGAATATTTTGATTTCTGGTCCCCGAAGCGTGTTGTTTCTAACGGGGAGAAGGTACCTGGGAGCAAATGACAGCCTCGACACACACACACACACACACACACACATACAAGACAGGTAAAGTGAAGCCATAACGCGCATAAGGTGATATAATGCATGCAGGTTAATAGGGATAAGGTGTGCCAACGAGTATTTTGATCGGCAGGTGCCCAGAGCGAGTTGTTTATACTGGTTCAAACGGGCGGGCGGGCGCGACGTTCAGGAGGACGCAGGTTCGCGTCCTGCCCGCCGCTACGAACAGGCTGGCAATTTTTCAGTCACCGCCGAGTGGCCTAAGACTACCCACATGCTGTCCTGAAGACCACCTCTAAGGCTGGACTCTAGGGGGGCCCAGCATGAGTCACTATAAACACTTGACTGCGCCATAACGGGCTGGGGTCAACTACCAGGCCCCACTGAGAAAGCCTACCTCCTCCTCCTCCTCCGTTTTCTTCTTCTTCTTCTTCTTCTTCTTCTTCTTCTTCTTCTTCTTCTTCTTCTTCTTCTTCTTCTTTCTTTCCTTCTCCTACTCTTCCTACTCCTCCTCCTCTCCTCTCCTCTCCTTTCTTCTCCTCTCCTCCTCCTCCTACTCCTAACCGTCACCTATATAACCGAGGAATGACCGACAGCAGTGACACCGCCAGACACACCAAGCCAAGGACGAATCAAGCAGGGTTTCCGCCGTCTGAAGGCCACCAACGCGTCCTTCGTTCACGCTCCTATTCATTAACGTGTGTATTTGAGGCGCCCAGTGATCGATGACTGAAACTTCCTTATGAAATGATTTGATAGTGTATGCTTGCGTTGGGGGGGATTGGAGGGAGGAAGAGAGAGAGAGAGAGAGAGAGAGAGAGAGAGAAGGGAAGGGGTAGGAGGAGAAAATGGAGAAGGTATGGAGGAAAGTGAGGGAGAGAGGGAGAGAAAAAAGGAAGAAGGAAGAGAAAAGAATTGAACGAAAGGGAAGGGAAGCAATAGGAAATTATATCCTCCTCCTCTTCCTCCTCCTCCTCCTTCCCCTCCTTCTTTTTCTTCTTCTTTCTCTCCTCGTATACTCCTACTCCTCCTCTTCCTCTCTCTTCATTCCTTCACTTCCTCTCCTTCCTGAGAAAAAAGAGAGAAGGAAGGGAAGGGAAGGGAAGGAAAGAAGGAAGAGGGTAGGAGGAGGAGGAGGAGGAGGAGGAGGAGGAGGAGGAAAGGGAGGGGGTGAGGTGGGGGTCTATGCAATAACATCAGAAAATTTAACGACAGAAAAGAAGAAAAAAAAAAAAAACGTTTGATGGGCAATTGGCAACAAATCACTTCATGCGTGTAACTGTGACGTTTTATTCATTTATTTATTTATTCTCGGTAAAAGTGTGATGGGACACTGTGATGAAGGAAAACAGAACAAAAAAAATAATAGAAAATAATAGTAATGGAAAAAAAACTGCATGCCAGTTAAACTTTATAACACACACACACACACACACACACGCAACCCTCTCTCTCTCTCTCTCTCTCTCTCTCTCTCTCTCTCTCTCTCTCTCTCTCTCTCTCTCTCTCTCTCTCTCTCTCTCTCTCTCTCTCTTACACACACACACACACACACACACACACACACACACACACACACACACACACACACACACAAGCAACCCTCTTCTCTCTCTCTCTCTCTCTCTCTCTCTCTCTCTCTCTCTCTCTCTCTCTCTCTCTCTCTCTCTCTCTCTCTCTCTCTCTCTCTCTCTCTCTCTCTCTCTCTCTCTCTCTCTCTCTCTCTCTCACACACACACACACACACACACACACACACACACACACACACACACACACACACACACACACACACACACACACACGCAACCCTCTCTCTCTCTCTCTCTCTCTCTCTCTCTCTCTCTCTCTCTCTCTCTCTCTCTCTCTCTCTCTCTCTCTCTCTCTCTCTCTCTCTCTCTCTCTCTCTCTCTCTCTCTCTCTCTTTACACACACACACACACACACACACACACACACACACACACACACACACACACACACCTCTCTCTCTCTCACACACACACACACACACACACACACACCCTCTCTCTCTCTCTCTCTCTCTCTCTCTCTCTCTCTCTCTCTCTCTCTCTCTCTCTCTCTCTCTCTCTCTCTCTCTCTCTCTCTCTCTCTCTCTCTCTCTCTCTCTCTCTTTACACACACACACACACACACACACACACACACACACACACACACACACTCTCTCACACACACACACACACACACACACACACACACACACACACACACACACACACACACACACACACACACACACACACACACACACACACACACACACACACACACACACACACACACACACACACACACACACACACACACACACAACTAACCCCCCCCCCTCCCATAGACACACATAAAACTAACTTCTAATTACACTTTTTCTATTATATTCCACAAACAAACCCGTCGCGGTAATCATCGAGGCGGCCACATTCACACGGACTCCACATGTACACGACGCAACACAACGCAACACAAATATATTCTCGACAAACTGGCGGCGGTGGACTACAACACAACCGCCGCCGCGACCCCTGTTTCCAGCACAAGTCCAACACTGTGTTACAAGCAAGCAAACGCGTGAACTCTATTATCCAATATAGTGTTACAAACGAAGTCCTCTAAAATATGACAACGGCAGGGTGTGAATCCTCTCTATAATGCAATACAGTGTTACAAGTAAAAACCTTCCAGATACGGTATTAACATTGTATGAACACTCTCTATTGTACCCATCACTGTGTTACTAGCAAAAACCTCGGAGACATGGCGACAGCAATGTATGAATTTTCCCAATAAGACTGCACTGTGTTAGAAGCAAAACCCTACTAGATACATAGCGTGCGTGAATCTTCTCTGTTACTTGAAGCTGTCTCACAAGCAAATACCTCTGAGATATATATTTTTTACAGCAAAGGAAGCAATTTAAGGGAAAAAGGAAGAAAGAAAGAAAGAAACCAATAGTGGACAAAAAAAAAGCCAGATATTCACTGTCCCTTTTTGTAATGGTATCAACAAGGTGTGAATCTACTTTTAATGCTATATGTACAGTGTTACAAGCAAAAACCTCTGCGATAATGTAATAACAATGTGCGAATCCTTTCTACAAGACTACACTGTTACAAGTAAAAACATTCAAGGGATGGCAACAACTTCCTTCTATGTTTCTATGTTATCTAAATACTATAATCGGAGACGGTCGAGGTGTGAATGATTTTTGATTTTCGAGCAAACAAGAAGGAAAAGGAAAAATAATGTAAAAGCTGCGTTATAAGGATACAACTCATTCGTCTCCACTCCAGGAATCGAACCCATGCAGGACCTACTGATTATGCGGCGAACTTGCTAACTGCCCTGTGGAGCTGCGCGTGTGGAGCTGCGGCAATCTGTGACGTTGGGATGCCCACACACACACCATTGCTTGCCTGACACCATCGGCAGTACCTGATTCAACACTCCAGGACGTACCCAATGAAGGCAAAAAGAATGGCGAGGAACAACGGAGGGTACAAATGTAAAATAAAACTGCGCACCGAATGTAAAAAAGTCAGATAACAAGGTTTCCGCGAGGTTCAACAACAGCATTTTACAGCCGGATAGGTCGCAGCACGCTTCGAGCCCCTCATCATTCGGGGAACTCTTCCGTCAACAGTCTTGTTTTAGGCATTAGTTTTTCTTCCGGGAATGTGCTCGTGTGTGCTGGGTTCCGGATGACTCGTGGTGCGGGGAGAGCGGTGTTTGGATAAGTCGACACAGGATGTAAATATTTCCGCTGATATTCTAAATGCAGCTCAACAATAATATATCTGCTGATATTCTGAACGCAGCCTAACAATAATATATTTCTGCTGACAGTCTGAATTCAGCTTAACAATAATATATTTCTGCTGATATTCTGAATTCAGCTTAACAATAATATTTCTGCTGATATTCTGTATTCAGCTTAACAATAATATTTCTGCTGATATTCTGTATTCAGCTTAACAATATTATTTCTGCTGACAGTCTAAATTCAGCTTAATAATAATATTCCTGCTGATCCTTTAAATTCAGCTTAATAATAATATTGCCGCCGGCAGTCTGAATTCAGCTTAACAATAATATTTCTGCTGATATTCTAAACGCCGCTTCACAATAACACGAACTCACAATACACTCACCTCTTGATTCACTTTGTCTTTCTATAGCAATGGACTGGAAAGGAGTGTTTGCGCCAGGTCGACACAGGAAGCAAATAATTTTTTTTTTTTTTTTAATTCTAAACGCAGCTTCACAATTACACGACGAGTCACGACACACTCAGCTCTTGATTCACTTTTTCTTTCTACAGCAATGGAAGGAATGGAGTGTTTGCGCCAGGTCGACACAGGAAGCAAATACTTCTACTGATATTCTAAACACAGATTCACAATAACACGATGGCTTTTGATTGACTTTTTTCCACAGCAATGGATGCAGCTCAAGGGCGTAAAAAAAGACACACACTTAGTAAGACTTTCGTAGGGACTGGGTGTTTCCACGGGTAGTTTTATGAGCCTGGCGATAGTTTGACGAGGCTTCTGCACCATGAATATGAAAAAAACACTTATGAAAACCCGACTAATCTAATTTGTGGATGAATGTAAGCTCCGTATTAAACATTTCGGGGCTGTCCCAAGCAAGGAGTACAGAACGAGTAGCTTGAAGAGGGTCAATTTCGGTTGGTGAGGTGTCTTGATAGGCAGCCCGTGACTTTATCCGCCTAGGTTTCTGAAGGGTCATCGAGTGGCTACCAGTTTACGTCACCGCCAATTGTAAGACTGTCTGGACCAACGCAAAGAATGTAGTCTCGCAATCTGTGTTTACGAGAGAGTGGGAGGGAAGAGCTGACATTGTAATATATAAGAAACTGCAACCTTGTGGAGATACTGTAGGATGTTTATTGTAAGATGGATAAATAACACATGCAAGTTCAGTGTCAAGGGTTATTCTCCTTTATTTATCACAGAAGGAAAAGAAACGAATGAATGAATATATACTGTTTGCCGATGTAAATAATCCCATCCTATATACCCGGACACACACACACACACACACACACACACACACACAGACCCCACTACTCCCCTCCCCCACAAAGTTGTTCAAATGGACCGCCGGTTAAAGGAGAAATACAATAACAGTACATCAGAGAAACTCGATAGCAGGCCACCAAAGAAAACCTTCCCTCTTGTAGTTAATCTTCACCGCGGGGGAGCAGGAGCTGGCGACTCATTGCTTAATTGAGGATAACTGAGGGACGGACGGACGGACGGGCGGGCTTCAGGTACTGCCAGGGAGTCGCCGCGGGCCGCACAGGGAGCCGCGTTACCAGACCGTCGCACTCAGAACACAGCATTTATCAGTTTCAGGCCCAAAAAACTGTCGTGTCCCCACCAATAGCGATATCCAGTAAGAGTTAGTGTTAATACCGTGAAGTACCGATGTTTTCTTAATATACTTATGGGCCAGAAACTGAAAAACAAGAGGTTCTAAGTACGGTAATGTTGATAGAGAAGGACGGCCCCGGCAGCATACATTCCCTTCTCTCTACGGGTTTGTGGCGCCCATTCTTGAACAGGCCAGGTTACGTTAGGTTTATATCGCACTCAGAACATTGCATTTATCAGTTTCAGGCCCAAAAAAAGCCGTAGCCCCGCCAATAACGATATCCAGTAAGAGTTAGTGTTAACACCGTGAAGTACCGATATTTCTTTTTATATACTGTTGAGCCAGAAACTGAAAAATACGAGGCTCTAAGTATGGTAATGTTGACAAAGAGGAGGACGTCCCCGGTACCATATTTCCCTTCTCTCTGCGGGTATGTGGCGCCCATTCTTGAACAGGCCAGGTTACGTTAGGGAGTCGCCGGTCTTGTGTGTGGAAACAGGGAACGAAAGGAGGAATACGAGGCGCGTAGAGACGACAGGATGAGGGTGACAATATGAGAGAAGAATCTATCAGTCTAGTTAGTGACCATATTCTTAAACATTTCGGCGCCCAAGCTCACATATATGACAAGGCGGTCGTAGGAGTTTGGGGCATTTCCATGAGTAGTTTTACAAAGTTTCTGTACTTTGAACGTAAGGAAACACTCATAGGGACGCGTATAACTTCTTTTTTGGCCTTTAGAAATGATTGACATAAGAGAAGGGACGCCTAATACTACCGCTTTAGGCCCCGGCAAGACTAGTCGCTGCGCCGCTGACCACCGCTGGGCCGGACAGAGAAGGAAAGGAAGTCCCCGGCAAGACAATACGTACAGTCGCCGCCCCGCTGACCACCGCTGGGCCGGACAGAGAAGGAAAGAAGTCCCCGGCAAGACAATACGTACAGTCGCTGCGCCGCTGACCACCCCTGGGCCGGACAGAGAAGGAAAGGAAGTCCCCGGCAAGACAATACGTACAGTCGCCGCCCCGCTGACCACCGCTGGGCCGGACAGAGAAGGAAAGAAGTCCCCGGCAAGACCATACGTATAGTCGCCGCGCTGACCACCGCTGGGCCGGACAGAGAAGGAAAGAAGTCCCCGGCAAGACCATACGTACAGTCGCCGCACCTCTGACCACCGCTGGGCCGGACAGAGAAGGAAAGAAGTCCCCGGCAAGACCATACGTATAGTCGCCGCGCTGACCACCGCTGGGCCGGACAGAGAAGGAAAGAAGTCCCCGGCAAGACAATACGTACAGTCGCTGCGCCGCTGCCCACCCCAGGGCCGGAAAGAGAAGGAAAGGAAGTCCCCGGCAAGACCACGTATAGTCGCCGCGCTGAACACCGCTGGGCCGGACAGAAGGAAAGAAGTCCCCGGCAAGACCATACGTATAGTCGCCGCGCTGACCACCGCTGGGCCGGACAGAGAAGGAAAGAAGTCCCCGGCAAGACCATACGTATAGTCGCCGCGCTGACCACCGCTGGGCCGGACAGAGAAGGAAAGAAGTCCCCGGCAAGACCAAACGTATAGTCGCCGCTGACCACCGCTGGGCCGGACAGAGAAGGAAAGAAGTCCCCGGCAAGACCATACGTATAGTCGCCGCGCTGACCACCGCTGGGCCGGACAGAGAAGGAAAGAAGTCCCCGGCAAGACCATACGTATAGTCGCCGCGCTGACCACCGCTGGGCCGGACAGAGAAGGAAAGAAGTCCCCGGCAAGACCATATATACGTACAGTCGCCGCTGACCACCGCTGGGCCGCGCGTTGATGAGACGATTACATTTCATAGTTATCGGGATCTAAAAATTTTAATAAAACGTATACGTTAAACAAATGGGTTGGTAATTATTTGCTCATGATCGTTATTTTCGGGGCTTATATTTGCTAGTGTGGAAGGCCTGCGTATCCCGGCCCGAGGTAATTATTGGTTCATATTACCTCGATGGGATATTCTGTCTGGCCGCGGCGTTCTCGCACTACCTCGCCGGCCGGGGAACGCGCTAGTCCAGCCTCGTGTGAAGGTGAGGCCCATATTCTCAAACACTTTGGGGCTTACACACCCACACTTGATAAGGTTTACGTAGAGGCTGTGTTAGTGTCTCCATGGGTAGTTTTATGAGCCCTGTGATAGGCTGACAAGGCTTCTACACCATGAATATGAAAAACACTAATAATAACTCCTTGTGGCTGAATGTAAGATCCATATTCTCAAACCTTTCAGGGCTTACACACCCACACTTGATAAGGCTTACGTAGAGGCTGTGTTAGTGTCTCCATGGGTAGTATTATGAGCCCTGTGATAGGCTGACAAGGCTTCTGGGCCATGAATATGAAAAACACTAATAATAACTCCTTGTGGCTGAATGTAAGGTGCATAATCTCAAACCCTTCGGGGCTTACACACCCACACTTGATAAGACTTCGTAGAGGCTGTGTTAGTGTTTCCATGGGTAGTTTTATGAGCCTTGTGATAGTTTGAGAAGTCTTCTGAACCGTGAATATGAAAAACACTCACGAGAACCCGACTAATCTCCTTTGTGGCACTTGGAAATACTTGTGTGAGCCGAAAGCGTCTGAGAACACGGGCCACAGTTTTGTTACTCAATAGTTTTCCTCCGCACCACCTTGAAACATATCCAATAAGTTAAATGTATAATTACTGTTACGCCCTCCCATGAAGCTTCTTACTGGACTGTGATGAAAATATAAACACTCAACTAGTCTCCTCTTGAAGCATTTTTGTTCCTTTTTCACTGACGAATGAAGCCATGCAGCCGTTTAAGATTTCTCTCCTCGCAGGCGGATATAAGTTCAGTGGCGGTGAATTCAAAGTAATAATTGTGGGTTCAAATTCATTAGACCTCCCTCAAAATATTTTTCATTCCCTCTCGTCCCGAGCAAGACCGGCCGGCTCCTTGATGTGACGCTTTAAATATACAAATCATATATATTGCATAATACTTATATAATAGACATGGTTTTTGATATACGATAAAAGTAAAAACAAAGCATTTTCAGCTCAGCAACAAGGGGAAGAACGCACTGTGCTGTCAATTAAAATGTGCGAGTTGTCACAATAACAGCGATGGACGCGGCTGCCGGGAGGGAGGAGGGAAGACTGCTGGTGAGGACGGACAGACAAAGGGGGCGGCAGGAAATAAAAGGCGGAGGAGGGTAAGGCGAGCGACAGCAACGATGAAGAATACAGATGGCAGGGAGTAGGAGGAGGAGGAGGAGGAGCAGGAGGAGGAGGAGTGATGATAGAAAAGAACACATTATTGGTAAAGGAAGCAATAAAAGGCGGTGACGGGTGACTGAAGCTGAAAGGACGAGGAAGAACATGAAGGCTGAGTGGAGCTGACACGACTAAGAACACAGACGACGGCCGAGGTAGGGAGGAAGAGGGAGAGGAGGCAGCAGGAGCGAAAAGGACACACCATGCATTATTCTTACCATTAGTTTTAGTACAAGACGGAATAGGAGTTAGTGAAGGGTGACGCAAGGAAAAGGAACGTGGACGAATACAGATGACAGCAGGGGGAAGGAGGAGAAGGAGAGGAAAGAGATATTAAAAGGACACGCCATTACCATTACCGTTATTATTAGTACAAGACGCATCAGGAGTTAGTGAAGGGAGACTCAAGCAAAAGAAACGACAAGGAATACAAATGACAGCAGGAGGGAGGAGAAGGAGGAGGAGGAGGAGGGAGAGATGGTGATACATAGTAAAAAGGACACACCATTATTATTAGTAGAGGGAGCAGGAAACGGCGGTGATAGTGAATACGATACCATTATTAGTAGTACAAGAAGCAATGGGAGACAGTGAAGGGCAAGCCAAGCACCGAGAACGAACAGAAATGGCAGGAAGGAAGGGAAGGGAGAGGAGCGGTGAAATATATACTAAAAAGAAGCCATTATTAACAGCAGCCCCTAAACAATAGAGGAACCCTGGCTGCCCCTACTGCCGCTGCTGCATGAATTGTAAGCCAGACGAATGCACTGCTGCTCTTTGTTAGTGAAGTAGAGATTCCTGGAAAAGAACGTTGGTGGAGGAAATGGAAGAGGGAAATGTGTTAACCTGAGGGTGTGGAGGAGTGGCGATGAAGGAGGGGTGTATAGTAACTTCTCTCTCTCTCTCTCTCTCTCTCTCTCTCTCTCTCTCTCTCTCTCTCTCTCTCTCTCTCTCTCTCTCTCTCTCTCTCTCTCTCTCTCTCTCTCTCTCTCTCTCTCTCTCTCTCTCTCTCTCTCTCTCTCTCTCTCTCTCTCTCTCTCTCCTTATTTATCCAGCTTTCTACGTGTCTTCTTTCTTTCTTTCTCTTATCCCCTTTCTTGCTATACAGACATGTGCAGGAATCTTACATAACTGTTCCGCTTATTTTAACTATATACGTAGTTCTTCTCTCTTCAACGTTTTAGTAGATGATACGTCGATCTTTGTATCTAACTACATTTATTTTCTTCTCTATACTTTATACTCTACTACTCTATACTGTACTCTAATCTCTCTATACTTTCTCTATCTGAGCCCCTCCCTTCAGAATCATGCATGTATCGTAAGGCAGTGTTCAGCTTACGGTCACCACGAAGCTCTTTTCTCTCCTCCGTGTTAGCAATTATTCCTCTACATATCTAACTACCTGTCTTGTGTCTTCTTACCTTCTCTTTCTCAACTCCTCGAGGCTAGTTTCTGTCCGCCTCCGTCACCCACTGTTACCACGAGTGTGTTTTCTCTAACGTGTCAAGCAACTCTTCCTCTATATATCTATCTACATATTTTTACCTTCTCTTTTTTTATCCCGTCTACTCTTTTTTTTCTTAACTTCCTCTACACAAGCGTCTAAAAGGAAGGTTTAGCTCACTGTCACCACGAGGCTCTGTTTTCTCCTACGATTCAGCCAATTATTTATCTACGTCTCTAACTACCTGTCTATTTACCTTCTCTTTTTAACCCATCTACTCCTCATTTTTTAACTTCCTCTACACAAGCGTCTAAAAGGACACGTTTAGCTCACTGTCACCACGAGGCTCTATTTTCTCCTACGATTCAGCCAATTATTCATCTACGTCTCTAACTACCTATCTATTTACCTTCTCTTTTCAACCCATCTACTCCTCATTTTTTAACTTCTTCTACACAAGCGTCTAAAAGGACAGGTTTTGCTCACTGTCACCACGAGGGTCTATTTCCTCCACCGTTTCAGGCAGTGTTTAACTTACTGTCACCACAAGGCTTTATTTCCTCCACCATTAAAGGCAGTGTTCAGCTTACTGTCACCACAAGGCTCTATTTCCTCCACCGTTTCAGGCAGTGTTTAACTTACTGTCACCACAAGGCTCTATTTCCTCCACCATTAAAGGCAGTGTTCAGCTTACTGTCACCACGAGGCTCTATTTCCTCCACCGTTTCAGGCAGTGTTTAACTTACTGTCACCACAAGGCTCTATTTCCTCCACCATTAAAGGCAGTGTTCAGCTTACTGTCACCACAAGGCTCTATTTCCTCCACCGTTTCAGGCAGTGTTTAACTTACTGTCACCACAAGGCTCTATTTCCTCCACCATTAAAGGCAGTGTTCAGCTTACTGTCACCACAAGGCTCTATTTCCTCCACCATTAAAGACAGTGTTCAGCTTACTGTCACCACAAGGCTCTATTTCCTCCACCGTTTCAGGCAGGGTTCAGCTTACTGTCACCACGAGGCTCTATTTCCTCCACCGTTTCAGGCAGGGTTCAGCTTACTGTCACCACAAGGCTCTATTTCCTCCACCGTTTCAGGCAGTGTTCAGCTTACTGTCACCATGAGGCTCTATTTCCTCCACCGTTTCAGGCAGTGTTCAGCTTACTGTCACCATGAGGCTCTATTTCCTCCACCATTAAAGGCAGTGTTCAGCTTACTGTCACCATGAGGCTCTATTTCCTCCACCGTTAAAGGCAGTGTTCAGCTTACTGTCACCACGAGGCTCTATTTCCTCCACCGTTAAAGGCAGTGTTCATCTTACTGTCACCATGAGGCTCTATTTCCCCCACCGTTAAAGGTAGTGTTCAGCTTACTGTCACCACAAGGCTCTATTTCCCCCACCGTTAAAGGCAGTGTTCATCTTACTGTCACCACGAGGCTCTATTTCCTCCACCGTTAAAGGCAGTGTTCAGCTTACTGTCACCACGAGGCTCTATTTCCTCCACCGTTAAAGGCAGTGTTCAGCTTACTGTCACCACGAGGCTCTATTTCCTTCACCGTTAAAGGCAGTGTTCAGCTCATTGTCACCACGAGGCTCTATTTCCTCCACCGTTTCAGGCAGGGTTCAGCTTACTGTCACCACGAGGCTCTATTTCCTCCACCGTTTCAGCCGATTCGCATAAGGTCATTCCCCAGTCGGCGGCAAGCTCGAGTCCGTGAAGTTGGTAGTTGGTTGAAAAAGTCGCGGCGGTGTGGAACGAGAAGGCGAGCAATCCAAAACTTAAACCCACGATTCATTTTCTTTTTTTCTCCTTTTCTCTCACTTCCAACGATTTCTCCCCGGCCGATATAAATGTTCCTTCCTCGATGGTGATGCAAAATTGATTTCCCTTCTTCTGTTCTGAAAATATCCTCCTCTTCAGCTTCTAACACTTCTTTAACACTTCTTTTCCTTTGATACGTGATACCTGATGAGGCGAATAAATGTTCTTTTCTCGACAGTAACACGAGATTAGTTTTCCCCTCTTCTGTTCCGAAAAATTCCTCCTCTTCAGCTTCCAACACTTCTTTAAGACTTTTTTCCCTTTAATACATGATAGGTGAAGAGACTATTAAATGTTCTTTCCTCAAGGGTAACACAGGATTAGTTTCTCCTCTTCTGTTACGAAAATTTTCTTCTCTTGAGCTTCTAACACTTCTTAAACACTTTTTTTTCTTTAACACGTGATAGCTGAAGAGACTAATAAATGTTCTTTCCTCGATGGTGACGCAAGATTAATCTCCCTCTTTTGTTCCGAGTCTCATCTTCAGCCTCTTAGACTTTCCCTTTGCTCACACAACAACTATTTCCCAAGGCCACAAAGGAGATTAATCGGGTTCTCATGAGTGTTTTTCATATTCATGGTGCAGAAGCCTTGTTAAATTATCACTAGGCTCATAAAACACGCATATATAATTATAAAGCTGTCATCTATTTAAGTGTATATGTATCTCGATTTTGTTCTCGTTCGTTTACTTGTCCTGTTCTTTATATATGCCGATGTGCGAAATAAAACTATTATTATTCTTTTTATCATTATTATTACTATTATTATTATCATTATAATTATTATTATTATTATTATTATTATTATTATTATTATTATTATTATTATTATTATTATTATTATTATTATTATTATTATTATTATTATTATTATTATTATTATTATTATTATTATTATGATCATTATTATTATCATTATTATTATTATTATTATTATTATTATTATTATTATTATTATTATTATTATTATTATTATTATTATTATTATTATTATTATTATTATTATTATTATTATTATTATTATTATTATTATTATTATTATTATTATTATTATTATTATTATTATTATTATTATTATTATTATTATTATTATTATTATTATTATTATTATTATTATTATTATTATTATTATTATTATTATTATTATTATTATTATTATTATCATTATTATTATTATTATTATTATTATTATTATTATTATTATTATTATTATTATTATTATTATTATCATTATTATTATTATTATTATTATTATTATTATTATTATTATTATTATTATTATTATTATTATTATTATTATTATTATTATTATTATTATTATTATTATTATTATTATTATTATCATTATTATTATTATTATTATTATTATTATTATTATTATTATTATTATTATTATTATTATTATTATTATTATTATTATTATTATTATTATTATTATTATTATTATTATCATTATTATTATTATTATTATTATTATTATTATTATTATTATTATTATTATTATTATTATTATTATTATCATTATTATCATTATTATTATTATTATTATTATTATTATTATTATTATTATTATTATTATTATTATTATTATTATTATTATTATTATTATTATTATTATTATTATTATTATTATTATTATTATTATTATTATTATTATTATTATTATTATTATTATTATTATTATTATTATTATTATATTATTATAATATTATTATTATTATTATTATTATTATTATTATTATTATTATATTATTATTATTATTATTACTATTATTATTATTATGATTTTTATCATTTTATCATTATTATAATTATTATTATTATTTTTATTATTATTATTTTTATTATTATTATTATTATTATTATTATTATTATTATTATTATTATTATTATTATTATTACTATTTTTATTATCATTATCATTATCATTATAATTATTATTATTATTATTTAAATACTAACACAACCCTTACAAAAGCCTCATCAGGTGTAGGTGTGTAAGCCACGAAAGGTTTGAGAATATAGGCCTCACATTCAGCCACAAAGGAGATTAATCGGATTTTCGTGAAAGTTAGAGCACATTCACGGTGCAGGAGCCTTAAATACGTGTTAACTGAAAATGCAGATATATGTGTACGTTTTAAAGGCACAATTAATCCCATAGTGACGCAAGATTATTTTTTCTCCTAATTTCCCAAAAATTACTATCCAGCTTCTTATAGATTTTCCTTATAAGGGTGTGTGTGCTCAGCGCATCACAGAGGTGATTGTCTCTGGAATGGAGGCATACATTCCTCGTTCTTTCTCTACTCCTCACGCTAAAAAGCCTTGGTTTAATCATGCTTGTTCTCGTGCTGTCAATGATAGAGAGGTAGCTCACAAAAGGTACCAGAGCCTTCAAACTAATGCTAATTATGAACTTTACATTTCTGCCCGAAATCGTGCCAAATCTATTATCCGACTAACCAAAACCTTGCTTTCTCTAACTCTTCCCGTGACTTTTGGCACATAGCCAAAAACATCTCCTCCAACTTCACTTCTTCATCTTTCCCTCCTCTCCTTAGTCCTGACGGCAACACCGTCGTCTCATCTTTCTCTAAGGCTGAACTATTCTCTCAAACTTTCTCTAAAATCTCCACTCTGGACGATTCTGGGCATATTCTTCCTACTCATCCCTTCTCAGACTCCTTTATGCCTGTTTTCAAGATTCATAAAAATGATGTCTTCTATGCCCTCTCTGGCCTCAATCCTCAGAAGGCTTATGGACCTGATGGAGTGCCTCCTATTGTCCTTAAAAACTGTGCCTCCGTGCTGTCACCCTGCCTGGTCAAACTCTTTCGCCTCTGCCTGTCAACATCTACCTTTCCTTCTTGCTGGAAGTATGCCTTCATACAGCCTGTACCTAAGAAGGGTGACCGCTCCAATCCCTCAAACTACCGTCCTGTTGCTTTACTTTCTTGTCTATCTAAAGCTTTTGAATCAATCCTTAACCGGAAGATTCAAAAGCACCTTTCCACTTCTGATCTTCTATCTGATCGCCAGTATGGGTTCCGCAAGGGGCGTTCTACTGGTGATCTCCTAACCTTCTTAACTGACTCTTGGTCATCCTCTCTTACCCGTTTCGGTGAAACTTTTGCTATTGCGCTGGACATATCAAAAGCTTTTGATAGGGTCTGGCACAAATCTTTGCTTTCTAAACTACCCTCCTACGGTTTCTATCCTTCTCTCTGTACCTTTATCTCCAGTTTCCTTTCTGGCCGTTCTATTTCTGCCGTGGTAGACGGTCACTGTTCTTCCCTAAATCTATTAACAGTGGTGTCCCACAGGGTTCTGTCCTATCTCCCACTATTTTTCTGTTGTTCATTGATGATCTTCTTTCCAAAACGAACTGTCCTATCCATTCCTACGCCGATGATTCCACTCTGCATTATTCAACTTCTTTTAATAGAAGACCCACCCTACAGGAACTTAACGACTCAAGGCTGGAGGCTGCAGAACGCTTAGCCTCAGGCCTTACTATTATTTCCGATTGGGGCAAGAAGAACCTGGTGTCCTTCAACGCCTCAAAAACACAGTTTCTCCACCTATCCACTCGACACAATCTTCCAAACAACTATCCCCTATTCTTTGACAACACCCAGCTATCACCCTCCTCAACACTAAACATCCTCGGTCTATCCTTAACTCAAAATCTTAACTGGAAACTTCATATCTCATCTCTTACTAAATCAGCTTCCTCGAGGCTGGGCGTTCTGTACCGTCTCCGCCAGTTCTTCTCACCTGCACAGTTGCTGTCAATATACAGAAGCCTTGTCCGCCCTCGTATGGAGTATGCATCTCATGTGTGGGGGGCTCCACTCACACAGCTCTTCTGGACAGAGTGGAGGCTAAGGCTCTTCGTCTCATCAGCTCTCCTCCTCATACTGATAGTCTTCTACCTCTTAAATTCCGCCGCAATGTTGCCTCTCTTTCTTTCTTCTATCGATATTTCCACGCTGACTGCTCTTCTGAACTTGCTAACTGCATGCCTCCCCCCCTCCCGCGGCCCCGCTGCACTCGACTTTCTACTCATGCTCATCCCTATACTGTCCAAACCCCTTATGCAAGAGTTAACCAGCATCTTCACTCTTTCATCCCTCACGCTGGTAAACTCTGGAACAATCTTCCTTCATCTGTATTTCCTCTTGCCTACGACTTGAACTCTTTCAAGAGGAGGGTATCAGGACACCTCTCCTCCCGAAATTAACCTCTGATTTTGGACACTCCTTTAACCTCTGTTCGGGAGCAGTGAGTAGCGGGCCTTTTTTTCTTTTTTTTTCTTTGCGCCCTTGAGCTGTCTCCTTAGCTGTAAAAAAAAAAAAAAAAATTGAAAATACTAATATGTGTAATTTTCAAAGGTACACTTAATTAAACCGATTGTGACACAAGATTAGTTTTTCTCATCCGTTCCGAAATTTTCCTCTTCAGCCTCATACATTTTTTTCCTTAGATGGGTGACAGGCGAAAAGACTTATGTGGGCACCTACTTTTCAACTCCACAAGTAATCCATCTAGCCCGTAATGAGTAACACTAACTAACTAACGGGTAACATACGTCAGGAGGCGCGTCGCTTCACTCACCCGCCGACTCCACCCCAGACGGTCAACTCGGGCAAGCCTCCAGGGCCAGTTTTACAGTCCAACACAGCAAGTTTGTAAGCTCCGCAACCAAACACAAAATACGACGGAGGTTCCTTGTTGTTCTCGTGTTTGGGGCTCTAAAAAAAACAGTACTCGCCTCTTGATGACACCGGTTATTTTTATCTCTGACCTGTTTATCGTGACACCGTAAAGGAGTTCCGTCATTCAATTATGGGTAATGCTGACTAAAGAAGCAATACTCACCTTATGACATCTACTTTCTTTCATCTATTTTTTTTTTTTACATCAGAGAAAGAAGTCAAGAGCACACAGAATATATCGAGGGAAAGAAAACGCTAAACTAATGCTATAAAGGAGGAGGGAATTTTATGACCCTACACAGGATATCTCTTTATTAGTCTCCGGTATTGAGTAGAAATAACGGATCAATGTTGAGCATATAGCTTCTCTTGGGCGCTTACGGTGACTCTGCCTGTGTTGGACTGTCGAACTGGCCCGCAGCTGCCCTCCCATTCTGGTGCCCGTATGATGATTGATTACTGGGGCGTTTGGTCTTGGCGCCGCAGCTGCAGGGTCATGTGGCGCCGAACCTAAATCGAGACCAATTATATTTCTTAACTATATAAAACCGCTTAAAAATTTGAAACATGATAAAAACAACAACACTAATAAAGCTATATAGAACCGCTTGAAATTAAAAACAAGAAAAAAACAACACTAATAAACTATATATAACGAGATAAAGATTAAAGACATGATCAAAACAACAATAGGAGGTCAATAAAACCTACAGAAGGCTGAGGACGCCTGCTGCACGTGTTCTCAAACACTTCAGGGCTCACGCATCCTCCACATATGGTAAGGCTTTCGTAGGAGTTGCGGGCATTTCCAGGGTAGTTTTATGACCCTGGTGGTAGCTTGACCCTTCTTCTGTACCATGAACCAAAGAACACATATGAGAACACGAGTGACCTTCCTTTTTGGTCTTTGAAAATAGTTGATGTGAGAGGCGGGAGAGTCTGAGAATACCGATCGATTAGAGTAACGCACGATGGACTATTTTAAAATCGATGTTCCTTGCTGCAGTGGGGATTTTATATATATATATATATATATATATATATATATATATATATATATATATATATATATATATATATATATATATATATATATATATATATATATATATATATATATATTTCTGATGATGTTGAGTTTGTCGTTCATCTGCCTTTACCGAACTATAACACATTTACGTTCTATATGGTTAAAATAGAGGAAGACACTGGCAAAGGCCCCTGTAATGACTATGTTCTTGATTGTTAAGTTTATTTTTATTATTATTATTATTATTATTATTATTATTATTATTATTATTATTATTATTATTATTATTATTATTATTATTATTATTTTTATTATTATTATCATTATCATTATTATTATTATTATTATTATTATTATTATTATTATTATTATTATTATTATTATCATTGTCGCCATCATAGAAACAAAAGTAGAAAGTGGTTGCCTGGGTGATGGTGTTGGAAGGGATTGTGATGGTGGTGACAGTGTTTTGAATGCGGGGAGACGGTATAATGGAGGTGGTGGCAGTGGTGGTGGTGGTGGTAACAACGTATGCTAATTAAACTAAAGGCAAGCAAACAGGCAAGGACGGAAACAAGCAATCAAGCAGAGAAGCATGCAAACAGACAAGACACACACACACACACACACACACACACACACACACACACACACACACACACACACACAGAGCTATCCTCACCTGTGTTCTCTCTGCGTCAGCCCTCGCCCAGGTACACTTGTTTCTCACTCTCACTTTCGCCCACAAGCTCCTTCGTGTCCTTCCTTACGCTCAATGATAACTATTTCTACATTTGATTTTCGCACACAAGCTCCCTCGGGTCCTTCCTTACACTCCATAACTATTTTCACATTTGATTTTCGCCCACAAGCTCCTTCGTGTCCTTCCTTACACTCCATGATAACTATTTCTACATTTGATTTTCGGCCACAAGCTCCCTCCGGTCCTTCCTTACACTCCATAACTATTTTCACATTTGATTTTCGCCCACAAGCTCTTTCGGGTCCTTCCTTACACTCCATGATAACTATTTCTTGTTTGATTTTCGCACAAAGTTCCTCCCGTTACTTCCCTACACTCTATAATAACTGGTATTGCGTTTGATATCCTTACAAGTTAATTTCTGTGTCTTCAGTGCTTCGATATTTCACTACTCAATGACTGGCTACTTATTTTTACACTTGAATGGCGTGAGCGTATTTTCTGTGCTTCAGTGACTCAGTATTTCAATAGAGGATACATTGGATTACCTCTTCCACCCACCCACCCCGAGAGGCAGACCAATGGCACTCTTCGCATCGTCAGCTCCGTGTATTCATTGTATTGGGAATATGTAACGGGTGGGATTTGAAACTTAAACTAGAGATGTATTTTGTTCACCGTTAAACTACTACTACTACTACTACTACTACTACTACTACTATTACTACTACTACTACTTTTTTTTTTTCATAACATAAATGATACCTCCACCCATGTTTATTTTCCCGATACATAATCATGGAGGGTTCCATAGCTTGGAGGTCATTAGCCCCAACTCTGTTCGCTAATGACTGTGGCATCCAACCATATCACTAATACTACCTGACACTAAATCACCTATTATCTATTACGTCTAGATCCCCCTTTCCTTCCCTACTCAAGTCACTCCCGACCCACCCTAATGTCACTCTCCACCACTGTGGCTTCATAGTCCATATTGGGGATGGTGGTGGCTTTTGGGCAAGAGTGTATGGTGCCCCTGAGACATAGGATGGCCGACCTGAGCAGGGAGAACGAGAGGCGACACCTCATCCAGGCGACAGCGTGGCTCCTTGGCTGTTGCTTCTTTTCTGAGATTAGTTCCGCGAGGCGTGCCTAGAAGCATTGGGCTCTGGGACCCATCCCGCCGGATGTGGTGAAGACGAGGGGGGTGAAGCTGCCCTGATCCACATGTTGGATTCTTTCACCGTATGCCCTTGTCTTCTCCTGCTCGTTCCTGTGGTGGGCGGCTTGCAGGGGCAGCTCACGGTGATAGGCAGCCATCGGGTCGAATATGCGGATGTCCATGAACGCCCGCTGTCCGCGCACCCAGAATCTGCGGGCACTTACATCAACCCGTGCCTCCTGTGAGGTATTGGCCGTCCTGTACCGAAGGTGTTCGCCGTCCAGGGGAAGCAGTGCCGGCTCGGTAGTGACGTCTTGGCATACCTCCCCGAGCATGCTGGCTGTCAGATCCCTCACTTCATCGTGTCGAATACAGACGAAGCCTCCTTTTTTACATGTCATGGTGTGGGTGACATCATTTGCTGATCCACATGCACAGAGATCAGGCAGTCCCTCAATCGGCCAGCCATATCTCAGAGCAATGGCGTCGACAAATTCTTGTTTGTTGAGGCTGAAGCCCTTTGCTCTGATTGGTAATGACGTTAGCCAGTTAGAGGCGCCTGCCTCCTGTGCTGTGTGTATTTTCTACCCATTTCTGTGGACAGGTGGTGTGTAAGACGGTCCAGCTCGTCTTTTTGGGCCTGTTGCCTTTCTTCTGAGATTTTTCTTTTAATATCTCTTATTTCTGTTTGGTCTATCTCGCCCTCTGCCTCCTGAGCGATGATCCTGTTGATGAGTGACCTGGTAAGGCTGATGGAGTTTTGGTTCTTCTTATCTGCCAGCTTCTCAGGGTTGGTGATCCCCATCCCACCCAGTCTTGGGGGAAGTGCTAGCATATCCCTCTCCTCCTCCCCCAAAGCATGATATTTCACCAGCGCCGGCAAGAATACATTCTTGACGGCATTTTCCAGTGGTCGGAGGAGTGGACTGATGCCGGGGATGGTGCGCATCAGGAACGTCCACCGATGTTGAATGCCGTGGGTGTACGCTGAATAGGCAGCGTGTGGCTCAGTCTTGGCAATGGCAGACAAAGCTTCTATTTCCTTCACCCATTCAGCTACTTTGTCTCCTATGCACTCCTTCTTATATACCTCTGTCCCGATCACTGCACCTAAGTGTCGTTGTCCGTCTTTTGTCACAATGACGCCACTTCCTCTAAAGGTTTCTGTGGCATGGTCATAATGTTCAGGTTTGACAATAAGGACAGACTTGGTGGCGTTAGGGATGTATCCTATCTCAGGGCCGGCGGTTTTCACAGTGTCCCACCACCCTTTTAAGTCTGAGAGGTCATCCGCATAAGCCACCTGTTTCACCCGTGTTTCTGCGAACGCGATTTCATTTTGGAGGACTGATAGGCCCAGGGCGTACATAGCCATGGCTATTGGGTCACCTTGTGTTGTTCCCTCAGATGATTTTAACACTTTCACCTTTCCACTGTGGCTATTTATGTATAAGTCAGTCGGGTATGTATAGGTATTTTCGACATACATAGCTAAGCTGGGGCACTTGGTTTTAATGTTGTGTATCATAGTCTTTCTATTTATTGTGTTGAAGGCATTTTTGGCGTCCACAAGAAGCACTGCTTCGCACTCCACGTGGTCGAATATCTCCCGCATGGCATGGACTGCTGCTTCTCCTCCTGCCTGCTGCCCCGCACAATCTTGGAGGTTCCCTGCTGCCATTCTCACATCTTCTTTGACGACAGCAATGATGCATTTGCCTACGATGCGCCGCAGGACTTCTCCGACTCCTATAGGCCTGCATCCCGGCCTCTTGTCCAGGGGAATGAGGCGGCATGCCGTCAGGGCGTCCACATAGTGGCAGCTGGAGGAGGCGAGTTTTCTTGCCAGTGCTGCAATGGTGTTGCGCAAGTCACCAGCTGCATTGCCAAAGTTGGCGCTGCTTAGCAAGCTTCGCCATCCCCGTGCATCAAGTCCTGAGGGCCCCGCGCTGCCACGAGTCTGGAGGGCCTTCTTCCACACCATCTCTCCTGTTATCCTTTCGTATATAACTGGATTCGGTGGTTGGTGACATCCTGCCAGTCTCAGTCCCTTCAGGTCACTCGGTGGAGGATGTTTTTCCTTGAGTTGACTGATCGTGTCCCTGGTGAGTGGAAGCACACCCCGTGTGGAATTTTCTGACAAGGCTCGTGTTGCAGACGCAACGTTGCCTTGTCGCATTTTGTCTGCAAACTTCCGGGCCCTGTCTTCTGTGGAGGTGTTGTTTTGTTGGGGTCCGGGGAGCCTCTCCTGTATGGCTCTGGCTTCTCCAAGGAGGGCATCTAACTCGTTAGTTTGCCACAAGGCAACTCGTCTTCTTAATGCCTCGATATTTTCGGCTTGTTTGGTCTTTGGGTGTGCTTTTTGGAGGAAGAGATGGGGGAGAGTGAATACAATTTTCAGGGATAGGGGCGCCAGTGGTGTGTTCTGGATGTAGTTATTTAACAGGGTGACAATTTCTTTGATGATAAATGTCGTGGCTCCACATCTGGGTGGTTCAAAAAGACTACTACTACTACTACTACTACTACTACTACTTTATTTCTACCATTCCATCATCTTTTTTTTTATTATCTTTCGTCGTCCTCCTCCTTTTCTTCCTCTTGCTCCTCCTCCTCCTCCTCCTTTTCCTTCCTCACGTCCACCATTACCCTACTTAGTCACTTCCACAACGTTCTAAATCGCATCACAGAGGCCGCCAGAACGGTACGACAGGATGGTGCGCGGGAACACAGCCTTGACGGTCACACCGTGGGACACTATCAAGTCTAATATTATGTCAAGATGGTGCACGGAAACCTCACAGCAAAGGTAAAGTTTCAGGGTGTCTGTAATGCGTGGATTTTGAAGAACAACAACAACGCAGTCAGCAGTATTTTAAGTCAGCAGTAGTTTAAGTCAGCAGTAGTTTAAGTCAGCAGTATTTTAAGTCAGCAGTTGTTTCAGGTTATAAGGGTAAAGCTGGGGGCACACGCTGTAGCTGCGCGTGGCCTCGGTGCTCATCTCCGTTGCATTGGCCTTTAAGCCTGTGGTGGGAGGAACACAAACCCCGGGACGCCTATTTCCCTCCTCTGTACGGGTATGTGGCGCCCACTCTTGAACAGGTTAGGTTAGGTTCGGTTAGGTTAAGTTAGATTTAGTTAGAGTTACTGAGGGTAGTTTGCAGGAGGAATGAAACTAAGAGTATTTTCCAGAACACCACGTGGTTATTCTCTGATTTACACCCAAGCGTCTTCTTTGCCCGTGGAGAGATTGGGAATATGCCCCTGGGCCACACGGCCAGTGTGACACCCGGGTTACCACAGTTTACCTTCCCCAGGCTTCCCCAAGTATTCATTTATCGATCAGCCTGAAAGGGAGGATGAACAGCTGGGTGACCCGGGCCCGCGGATTCGTAGCTAGGCATGCTCAACAATACACCACGGAGGCGTCAGTCACATGTATATTTAGAATGAAGAAAAAACAGAAAGCGATGGATTGTTGCAGAGCGGTCTTGTATGAAACGAGAAACACAGAAAAAACAAAGCATCGAAAGTGCCGGCCTCGCGCCCCGCTGCCGGAGGTCCATGTTATCGATATGAAGAGCTGCGGCCGTGACAAAAATCATGAAAAAATGTTTCAGAAAATCTAACTTTTTTCCGTCAAAACAAATAAATCCCTTTTAACGCAAACATAAAAGCGTTTGCATGGAATTCGTTGTTGTTTTTTTTATAGAAATTTAGGATACAACAAAAGATGAGAGAGTAGGGCCTGCATAACTGACACACACACACACACACACACACACACACACACACACACACACACACACACACACACACACAACACATTACAGCACATTACAGAAGAGTTATCAGCAGCGCAGCAGCAGCAGCAGCAGTAGTAGTAGTAGTAGTAGTAGTAGTAGTAGTAGTAGTAGTAGTAGTAGTAGTACCGGTAGTGTTACTAGAAGTAGCAGAAGTAGTAGTAGTAGTAGTAGCAGTAGTAGTAGAAGTAGTAGTAGTAGTATCAGTGGTAGTGGTAGAGGTAGGAGTAGGAGTAGGCGCAGGAGTAGTAGCAGAATCACTAGCAGTAGTAGTAGTAGTAGTAGTAGTAGTAGTAGCAGCACCAGTATTAGTATCAGCAACAGTATTAGTTATCATTAACAAAAAATATTATAGAATTATTATGAACAGTCGAAAAGGAATAAAAGTTTATGACACGTATAGAACAGATTAACATGTATGAAACACACGTGGAAAACCAATATAGTCATTATTTCCATATGTCTTGAAGCAACCCTAAAGAGAAAACAACGGTCGGGAAAACTTTGCATGTGTGTGTGTGTGTGTGTGTGTGTGTGTGTGTGTGTGTGTGTGTGTGTGTGTGTGTTCTTCATAATTAGGTAAAGAATAAGAGCTAATTTTCAAGCCTGCCTTCCTTCCCTCCCCGCCGGCAGTAACGACTAGCGGAAATCAGTGCCCCATCCTGATACGGGTTCCATGATCTGAGTGGACTGTATTTGTTTTGCAGTTATAAAGACGAGGAAGACACGCCGGGAATTAGAAACAAGTACGTAGGAAGAAGTATATGAATGAGTTTCCTTCAGACATGACTGGAGCTGAAAAAATGGCTTACGATTCCTCGACCCTTCTCTTTCCTTTCCTGTTCGTTCCCTTCCATTCATTTCCTTTTTCTTTCCTTCTTCTTTCCCTCGACAATATTTCCCTTCTCTTTCTCTTCTTCCATTTTCTTCGCCACCATTTTCTTTCACTCTCTTCCTTTCCCTTTTTCTTCTCTCCACTCCCCCTTCTCTTCTTCTGCCTCCTCCCCCTTCTGTTCCCATAGTCATCCGATGTTTCCCTCATGCCTTCTTTTGTTTTGTGTTTGTTTTGAAGTTAGAAAGACGAACACGCGCCGGAAAGTAGAAAGAAGTACGTAGGAAGGAATATGAGTGAGTCTGCTTAAGAAATGTGCAGAGATGACAAAAATAGCCACCAATTCTTTAGTTGCAAGTGACGGATCTTGGTGGGGGGGGAAGGCAACCACAGTGACGGATCTTGGTGGGGGGGAAGGCAACCACAGTGACGGATCTTGGTGGGGGGGGAAGGCAACCACAGTGACGGATCTTGGTGGGGGGGGAAGGCAACCACAGTGACGGATCTTGGTGGGGGGGGAAGGCAACCACAGTGACGGATCTTGGTGGGAAGAAAGGCAACCACAGTGACAGATCTTGGTGGGGAGGAAGGCAACCACAGTGACGGATCTTGGTGGGGGGGGGAAGGCAACCACAGTGACGGATCTTGGTGGGAAGAAAGGCAACCACAGTGACGGATCTTGGTGGGGAGGAAGGCAACCACAGTGACGGATCTTGGTGGGAAGAAAGGCAACCACAGTGACGGATCTTGGTGGGAAGAAAGGCATCCACAGTGACGGATTTTTTTTTTTTTTTTTTTTTTTTTTTACGTCGTTGCCTGTTGCGCCGGTAGGCATCTTCCTGGTGGGGCCTGATGGTCGGCCCAAGGCTTCTTCCAAGTGGGGCCTGATGGTCGGCCCAAGGCTTCTTCCAAGTGGGGCCTGATGGTCGGCCCAGCCCGTTCTGGCGCAGGCGAGAGTTTATAGTGGCGCCATCTTGCATTGGCTCATGCTGCCCCCCGGAACTCGTTCTTGATTCGCTTGGACGGCTTCCTCTAGAGTCCGGGTTGATGGGTGGTCTTCAGGACAGCATGTGGGTAGTTTTAAGCCACTCGGCGGTGACTGAAAAATCCGAGTGGTAGCGTGGGGATTCGAACTCGCGTCGTCCATCACGCGGTGAATGTGAGCCCAGTATGCTACCACCTACGCCACCGCCTACCCAATAATTGGTGGGGGGGAAGGCAACCACAGTGACGGATCTTGGTGGGAAGAAAGGCAACCACAGTGACGGATCTTGGTGGGGAGGAAGGCAACCATAGTGACGGATCTTGGTGGGGAGGAAGGCAACCACAGTGACGGATCTTCGTGGGGAGGAAGGCAACCACAGTGACGGATCTTGGTGGGGGAGGAAGGCAACCACAGTGACGGATCTTTGTGGGGGGGAAGGCAACCACAGTGACGAATCTTGGTGGGAGGAAGGCAACCACAGTGACGGATCTTGGTGGGGAGGAAGGCAACCACAGTGACGGATCTTGGTGGGAGGAAGGCAACCACAGTGACGGATCTTGGTGGGGAGGAAGGCAACCACAGTGACGGATCTTTGTGGGGGGGAAGGCAACCACAGTGACGGATCTTGGTGGGAGGACGGCAACCACAGTGACGGATCTTGGTGGGGGAGGAAGGCAACCACAGTGACGGATCTTGGTGGGAAGAAAGGCAACCACAGTGACGGATCTTGGTGGGAGGAAGGCAACCACAGTGACGGATCTTGGTGGGGGAGGAAGGCAACCACAGTGACGGATCTTGGTGGGAAGAAAGGCAACCACAGTGACGGATCTTGGTGGGGAGGAAGGCAACCACAGTGACGGATCTTGGTGGGGAGGAAGGCAACCACAGTGACGGATCTTGGTGGGGGGGAAGGCAACCAGAGTGAGGGATCTTGGTGGGGAGGAAGGCAACCAGAGTGAGGGATCTTGGTGGGGAGGAAGGCAACCAGAGTGAGGGATTTTGGTGGGGAGGAAGGCAACCACAGTGACGGATCTTTGTGGGGGGGAAGGCAACCACAGTGACGGATCTTGGTGGGGTGGAAGGCAACCACAGTGACGGATCTTGGTGGGGAGGAAGGCAACCACAGTGACGGATCTTGGTGGGGGGGAAGGCAACCAGAGTGACGGATCTTGGTGGAGGGGGAAGGCAACCACTGTGATGGATCTTGGTGGGGGGGGAAGGAAACCACAGTGACGGATCTTGGTAGGGAGGAAGGCAACCACAGTGACGGATCTTGGTGGGGGGGAAGGCAACCACAGTGACGGATCGTGGTGGGAGGGAAGGCAACCACAGTGGCGGATCTTGGTGGGGGGGAAGGCAACCACAGTGACGGATCTTGGTGGGGGCTAAGGCAACCACAGTGACGGATCTTCGTGGGGATGGCAACCACAGTGGCGGATCTTGGTGGGGAAGGCAACCACAGTGACGGATCTTGGTGGGGGAGAAGGCAACCACAGTGACGGATCTTCGTGGGGAGGAAGGCAACCACAGTGACGGATCTTGGTGGGGGGGGAAGGCAACCACAGGTACGGATCTTGGTGGGGCGGAAGGCAACCAGAGTGACGGATCTTGGTGGGGGGGAAGGCAACCACAGTGACGGATCTTGGTGGGGGGGAAGGCAACCACAGTGACGGATCTTGGTGGGGAGGAAGGCAACCACAGTGACGGATCTTGGTGGGGGGGAAGGCAACCAGAGTGACGGATCTTGGTGGGGGGGAAGGCAACCACATTGACGGATCTTGGTGGGGGGGAAGGCAACCCCAGTGACGGATCTTGGTGGGGAGGAAGGCAACCACAGTGACGGATCTTGGTGGGGGGGAAGGCAACCAGAGTGACGGATCTTGGTGGGGAGGAAGGCAACCACAGTGACGGATCTTGGTGGGGGGGAAGGCAACCACAGTGACGGATCGTGGTGGGAGGGAAGGCAACCACAGTGACGGATCGTGGTGGGGAGGAAGGCAACCACAGTGACGGATCTTGGTGGGGAGGAAGGCAACCACAGTGACGGATCTTGGTGGGGAGGTGTTGTTCTTGTCTTGGCTACTTCGACTCTTGTGAAGAAGGTTAATCGTGATGTGAAGAGCGCCTGGAGGGTCACTGAGGTCTTCTGAGGGTCTCTTTAGAACACTGATGCCAATAGACCTAACCAACTGTGTGCTTGTAAGAGACAAAAGGATCACATGTGCTTCTGTTTTGTAAGTTAGGTCCATATTCTTCAACGTTTCGGGTCTTACACACCCACACATCGTAAGGCTTTCGTAGAGGTTGTGTTAGTATTTCCATGGATAGTTTTAACCCGGTAGCAGTGACGGGCGAAATTTGTGGCTTTACCGTGTAGCAGCGACGGACCATGCTATAAACCCCCCAAAATAGATGATACATAAACTGATCACAAACGCTTTGATACATATTATGAAATGGCTTGTGGGAGTGATGCTTTTTTCTCATTTTTCTCGTTTAGAGAGATCATTAAGGAACATGATCCCCGCTGCTACCGGGTTAAAAGCCTAATGATAGTTTAACAAGGCTCCTGGACCGTGAATGTGAAAAACACTTATGAGGACCCGACTAATCTCCTTTATGGCCCTTGGAAATAGATGTTATGAGAACCGAAAACATCTACGAACACGGGCCTAAGTCTGTATCCCATTTATAAAACTTTGCACGTAACATCATTTCCACACACGCTTTTAACATGATCTTCTTCCCTTCCTCCTAGTCCCTGTTTGCTTCGGAGCCAATCACAGGTCTCGCAAACATCAAACACGGAAAACAAGGCAACAGTAAGTGATGGGAGTGCAAACACGAAGCTCTGTTACTTTGATATTATAAAGACCGGGTGTATAAGTCGTAGTGCCTGTATGTAAAGTGTATTCGGATTTGGAGTCCATGGCCACCGTTCCTAAAGGATTGAAGGTTATTGGTAGCTAGTTGTTATGAGAGGCAGGTTATGTGTTGAAAAGGTAATCGTAGTAGTAGTGGTAGTAGTAGTAGTAGTAGTAGTAGTAGTAGTAGTAGTAGTAGTAGTAGTAGTAGTAGTAGTAGTAGTAGAAGAAGAAGAAGTAAAGAAAAGTAGAAGCAGATGAAAAAGACGAAAATGTAGTAGTAGTAGTAGTAGTAGTAGTAGTAGTAGTAGTAGTAGTAGTAGTAGTAGTAGTAGTAGTAGTAGTAGTAGTAGTCGTGGAAGTACGAGCAGGAGTAGGAGGAGGAAATAAATGAGAACCACAACAACAACACTCCATCAACCAGCACTAACTTTACTACTACAACAACTAAAACTACAAGACACAGAACAACAACAAACATATCAGGAACAGAAACAACCACACACACCCTCATTCCTCCTCCCTTAATCCAGTTCCCAGCCTCATGAATTTCGACTCCCGCCTCCCCACCTCAGTACACTAAATGGAAAACCGAACTAATGCAGCGGGTCGTCGCCTAATGTAGCGTCTGATGTTGCGTCGTCTGCTGTAGCGTCTAATGTAATGAGTCTTTGGTCCGTATTTTAAACGCATCGGGTTCCCATTACGACTATTTCCCAAGGCCACAGAGAAAATTGACCGAGTTTTCATTGCTTATTTTCCCGTTGAAGGTCCAGAGGTCGTGTAAAACTATCAGCAGCATCACAAAACAGTCCAAGTAAATCCCAACAACTTCTACGAGAGGCTTTTCCAACAGGCGAACTGAGGCGCCGATACGTTTGAGAATACGGGTCTACTGCAGCGTCTAATGTAGTGATTTTTTTTTTTTTTCACAACAAAGGAGACAGCTCATGGGCACAAAAAAAGGAAACAATAATAAAAAAAGCCCGCTACTCGCTGCTCCTAAAAAAAAAAGAATCAAAAGAGGTGGCCGAAAGAGAGGTCAATTTCGGGAGGAGAGGAGTCGGTTGTCGTCTCTTGTCTACAACTGTGAAAGAGAACTCCTCACACACGAGGAAGTTGATTAGGACGGCGAAAAACAGGAGGCCGACAACATGGAGCAGTGGGCCATGTCTCCTCTGTAATAACAATGATAGAGAACCAATGTAATCAATCCCAAAGCTTCGTCTTACAAACAAACAAGGTACAGTTAAGGTGAGGCATGAACGGCAGTGGAACATAAGGGCGGCAGTGGGCCTTCGTCTCCTTTGTACATCCATGATAGAGCACCAGTGTAATCCAAGAACCACGTCCCACAAATACAAGGTCCAATAGCTAAGGACGACGGCGAAAGAGCGGTGACAGTGGCTTTTCATCTCTTCTATAGAACTCTGATAGATAACCAATAAATATTATCCACGAGTCTTCCCACAAACAAGGTTACAAAGAAGGACGGCGGGAGAGGAGGAGCGTGAGGGCGACTACGGCGGGTGGGTCTTCATCTTATCTTACGACTATGAAGGATAACCAGTATAGTCCCACGTCCACGTCCCACAAAAACAAGGTAGTAGAGAGGGACGGCGGGGTAAGGGGAGCGTGGGTGAGGGTGTCTCGCCTCCTCCGTACAACTAGGAAGGATGACCAATGTAATACTCAAGCCTCGTACCACAAACACAAGGTAGAATTGAAGGACGGCGAGGTAGGAGGTTGAGGGAGGTAGCGGGTCTTCATGTCCTCTGTAAAACCAAGAGAGATAACCAATAGAATCCCACAGTAAGAGAGCAGTAGCAGGTCCTCGTCTCTATACTACTGTGATGAGAGGACCAAAATAATCCTCATGGTAGAACAGAAGGACGGCGAGGTAGAAGGTTGAGGGAGGTAGCGGGTCTTCATGTCCTCTGTAAAACCATGAGAGATAACCAATAGCATTCCGTAGTAAGAGAGCAGTAACAGATCCTCGTCTCTATACTACAGTGAAAAGGGAACCAATACCATTCACTATAGCCACGTCCCACACAAGCAAGTGTGGGTGTCTGTCTCCTCCGTACCGCCGTGACGAATGAGCGCCCCGCCAGGCCCCGCGTAGGAGACACCACTCAATTAATTCTCCCTTTATTACTTTTGTGGTGCGTCTTTACACGTCCCCAGCGGCGGGCGGTGAAAAATGGCGGCTATTACGTCCCAGTGAGCAGGAGAGAGAGAGAGAGAGAGAGAGAGAGAGAGAGAGAGAGAGAGAGAGAGAGAGAGAGAGAGAGAGAGAGAGAGAGAGAGAGAGAGAGAGAGAGAGAGAGAGAGAGAGAGAGAGAGAGAGAGAATATTAATGGTGGTATAGTGGTGTGAGTGACAGTCATGTTGTTGGTAGTAGTAAAAGTAGTAGTAGTAAAAGTAGTAGTAGTAGTAGTAGTAGTAGTAGTAGTAGTAGTAGTAGTAATAGTAGTAGTAGTAGTAGTGGTAGTAGTAGTAGTAGTAGTAGCAGTAGTAGTAGTAGTAGTCAGAATCATTCGTCAGTAATCACAAAAACAAACATAAGAACGACCCCAAGTAATTGTTCATCACGCTCCTGGAAATAAAAAACGTGACTGCGATTGGGGAGGATAACACCGCCTTAAAAACTGAAAACACTTACAACGCGTGGGATGAAATGCGATGAACTGAAAAAAAACGAAAAGCAAAACTCAATGCACAATACAACGCTGGATATGAAGTTACGATCGCAAATGGAGAAAGATAGCATTGATCTTAAAAGTGGCGCTATTTACGACGACGGAGAGGATAAAACGTGATAAACCAAGGAGGGAAAGGAAAAGAGAACCACAGTGATGAAAGAATGGGTTCAATACACTGCTGGAAACGAACGAATAGAGATAACGTTGATCTTAACCCTAGAACACTAACCTTAGAAAAAGTCACACCACTACTAACCATGGGTACATCATACCCGATTTTGAAAAAAAATAAAATAAAATTAAATGTAAAGTTTTAATGGAATAAAGTTACATGAAGGGACTTCAAACTTTGTATCTTGACTTAACATTAAGAAGAACTGAAAAACGTATTGTTTTGGTATGAAAATCAGGTACTGAAAAATGTTACTAAAAATAGGAAAAATGTTCAAAAATTTCAAAAAAAAAATTTCATAAAAAAAATTATCATCCGATGGCTTCCAAACTTTTTGTATGGCCTCCCAGGTCCTGTGATCCACTGCACAGGTGATCACTAAAAAAGTACGTAAACAATATCCTAGGGACATGTACAACACCCTGTATCACCAACCATGGGTATGCCGCACCCGAATGTAGGCCTACAACAAAGGTGAGCAGAGAGAGCGAGACAACGTGACCTTCCCCTACACTGTCAAGCGGGCACATGAAGCTACTGAGGAGGTGGGTACCCTCAGAGCACCGGAACCATACACAATGGCAATGACGTCATTCGCTTCGGGTACCTCATACCCATGGTTAGCGTTCTAGGGTTAAAAGTGACGATATTTACGATGATGGGAGGATAAAACGTGATAAACCAAGGAGAGAAAGGAAAAGAAAATTACACTGATGAAAGAAAGGGCTCACTGCTGGAAATGAACGAAGAGAGATAACGTTGACCTTAAAAGTGACAATATTTACGATGGGGAGGATGAAATGTGATGATCGGAGGAGAGAGTGATGGTTCCCGGGGACAGTTTACTTAGCAGCTGCAGAAGAGAGGTACGGGGGTGGGGGGGGGGGGGGTCCTGCTGTATTCCAAGTCACGTACCTGGAAGAAGAAGAAGAAGAGATTAGTTGCCGAAGAAGAGGAGGAGGAGGAAGAGAAAAAAAAAAAGCAAGATGAGATTAGCTGCCGAGAAAAAGAACAAGAAGAAGTAAAAGAAGAAGATATTGATGAAGAGGAGATTAGTTGCCGAAGAAGAGGAGGAGGAGGAGAAGAAGAAAAGAAACAAGAACAAGAAGAGATTAGTTGCCGAGAAAGAGAGCAACAAGAAGAAAAAGAAGAAGATATTGATGAAGAAGGGATTAGTTGCCTAAGAAAAAGAAAAAGAAAAAAAAGAAGAAGAGGGAAGGCGGTGGCAGAGTAGTCAGCGTGCGGGCGTGGTGAGACAGTGGACCTACTATACATTTCAGCGGCGGACAAACGCTGTTTTTCGCAAATATCTCCTAAACGAATCATTGGATCAGTATGATATTTCAACACACTGCCTTTAGCACCCGGACCTAATTTATGGCTAATATACCATGTTGCAATATGTGTTATGTTAGGAGCTTACTGAGTGATATTAAGCCTAATCCAGTCATCATATCTAAGGTGTTAAACAGAATCGGACGAGTGTGGGGTACTCCTCTAGCCCCTCCACCAACGCCCCGAACAACCCAAAGACCACTCCTTCCCTACTCCAATATCGCAGTATCCCCCTCCTGGTTGCCCTCTTCACCCCCTACTCACACCATCCCCTTCCCCAGCCCGAGGCTATGACTTAAGCAGACTACTCTATCATTATATATATATATATATATATATATATATATATATATATATATATATATATATATATATATATATATATATATATATATATATATATATATATATAAATAGTTATATATATATATATATATATATATATATATATATATATATATATATATATATATATATATATATATATATATATATATATATATATATATATATAGTAATGACTACGTATTACGCATGATAACCATATGTATAGATGGAGAAAAATATATGCGGTTTATAATTTTGGCAAAATATAAATATGAAAGAGACAAGTCAACAAAATAACATTATATTAGCTGGACCAAGTTGACATTTTATGATGAATATGTACTACACAGTATGTAATAACAGTAATAACTTTTCCTAGAAGGTCCAGACCACAGGTAATGCCAGTACATCGTGTTCACTTGGGTGACCATAAGGACTGCAAACATGGACCTTCTACATACTATATGTATGTAAACATGCTGTTGTACAGTAATTATCAACGTGAAATACGTCTTGCCTCCATGGAACTGTACCATGCTCTTAGTTAATAATCATACTATCTATACATATACACGTACATAACATTCTAATATATAATACAGTGATGGGAGAAATAGGGAGGGACACAAGAGTGATGAGGGAGGCGAGAAGTTAGGGGGAGAAGAGGAGGGATAACGAGAGCGAGAAGGGGGAGTAGTTGTGGCTAGGAATAGTTTGGGAGGGTGCAGGGGGGGGGGGGGGCACACTTTCCTTCGAATGCGTCAACATGACTCGTCGGGTTTGTGTTATTTTTCACAAGTAAACTCGTCACATAAGACATATAGTAATGTGGTAGGTTAGCCATAAATTAGGTCCGGGTATTATAGGTAGTGTGCTGAAATATCATACTGATCCAAAGATTCGTTTAGGAGATATTTGCGAAAAACAGCGTTTGTCTGCCGCTGAAATGTATTTTTTTTTTTTTAGTAAGTTCGAGTTCCACTGATACACGCTCAACCATCGCCGAGTGTCTGAAGATACCCACATGCTGCCCAGACCTTCAATCAACCCTAACTTCAGCGACTTCCGTCAAGAGGAGCACCGGGGGGCAGCACAGGCCAAGCAAGGGTCACACATCACGGCAGCCACTATAAAAAAATTCGCGTGCGCCACTAACGGGCTGGGGTCGCCCAAGAGATCCCACAATATAGTCCCCGAAAAAGTTGTCGAAGAAGAAGAAAAAGAAGAAGAAGAAGAAGAAGAAGAAGAAGAAGAAGAAGAAGAAGAAGAAGAAGAAGGAGGAGAAGAAGAAGAAGAAGAAGAAGAAGAAGAAGAAGAAGAAGAAGATTAGTTACCGACGCGTCATTACTCTTTGCGGAAGGAAATGAAAGTGTTGTTTGCCGTCTTACATTTTTGCTGGTCATTATTTGTCTTTAACCTGCCTTACTTTTTTATTTTTCCTTTATTTGTCTCTCCTGCTGCCTTTCACCTTTCTATATTCCTTTCGTTTATCTATCTATCTATCTATCTATCTATCAATCTATCTATAACTAAACTATCTATCATTATTCGTCGGTGGTTAATAGTTTTCTAGACAGGTTCAACACATAAGTTCAATTTCAATAAACAATAACATAAACTTAACTATATTAAAAAATAAAATAACAAACTGCGACTCTCTAAGGCAACACGCATGACTTTCCACACTAAAAGAACACAGTTGGATTCCACATACGATCTTTTTTTTTTTCCTTTGTGATCTTTTCCGAGGCTACAATCTTAATCCTTCTCCTAACTTATCATTCACACAAAATTTCGAGCATTGCCGCCGATTTTTTTTTTTCCCGGCGGCGGCAGGTTCTCATTTAAAGTTATCGGGTCGGGCATTCAATTAGGCTATATTTTCCCTCCCGTGCCTTCGTTAACGCGCCTCCCAGCCCTGCCCCGTTGTTGTACTGCATCCCTCACGCTGCCGCCGCTTAAAATATTCCTCTAATCACTTCCTAATCAACTTGTGTCATTATTTTCCCCGCCGCCTCCTGTTCTTCGTTCCACTTGCTACACAAACTTAACAAAACTAAACATTCAGGTGAGTCTCTCCCGCTTTCTTTAGTCGGTATTGTAAGACACTTTCGCTTCTAACATCAGCTATTTCTTAAGGTCAAAGAGGGGGTCAGTCGGATTCTAGTGAGTGTTTCTTTAGGTTCATGGTACAGAGGAAGGGTCAAACTACCACCAGGGTCATGAAACTACCTCTGGAAATGCCCACAACTCCTACGAAAGCCTTGTCAATTTTTTTCTGGCAACGAAATGTCTTGTAATAATACGACCCTAATCAGTATCCTTCGGGAGCTGCTCAAATCACCTCTCCCATCAGTGACGAACCCTTTACAATACTTGCTCAGGAAGTAAAGGTTTAACTTGCTTGCCACTTTTATTTTCAATGACGTTTTTCCTGGTTTTATATATGCAACCATCACTGAGGTCGAATCATGGGTGTCCTTAGTAGTAGTAGTAGTAGTAGTAGTAGTAGTAGTAAGGAGGAGGAGGAGGAGGAGGAGGAGGAGGAGAAGAGAAAGGAAAAGGAAGTGAAGAAAAAGGATAGAAGAAAAGAATGTAAAAAAAGGAGAAAAAGGATAGAAGAAAAGAATGTAAAAAAAGGAGAAAAAGGATAGAAGAAAAGAATGTAAAAAAAGGAGAAAAAGAAGAAAAAAGATGAAAAAGAAAACAAATAAAAACAAGAATAACGACAACAACAACACTAGTGACTGCAATGGAACAGCAAAACATAAGGTTCCCATCACAATTAAACCTTATTGTGTTGTGGACGCATCTTGGGGAGTTGCCTAAACAAAACTTGTGTAAATGTTTGTGGGTACCAGTCAGGTGGGAGTGTCCTACAAATGTTTAGTAATACACAAATAAACATAATCTCATTAGTTACCCTCTCCAATAAACACCAAAGAATAATTAATCGTACTTTTCTTCTTGGGGTGCAGGCAACACGTGGGAGGCGTCAGAGGAGGTACGTAGGAGGAGGAGGAGGAGGAGGAGGAGGAGGGAGAAGAATAAACCTGATCTCATCCTGTACCACCTCAAATAAACCCCAAACCCATAAAGTTCTTGGAGCATAACTAGTAACACCTTCCTTTCTTCTGGTGCAGGCAAGACATGGGTGGGGTCACAGGTGCTACGTAGGAGGCGGCGGACAGAGCAGAGGAAGGAAAGAATGCAGCGACGGCTGTGAGGCGCCGCTGTGATGACGCAATGTTGGGCGAGCCGAGGAGCGCCGGTGTTTGCAGGTGTTCACATACTTGACGGTGGGAGGACTGATGGTGATGCTTTTGTTGCTGTTGTTGTTGTTGTTGTTGTTGTTGTTGTTGTTGTTGTTGTTGTTGTTGTTGTCGTGTGTGTGTGTGTGTGTTTCCGAAACACTTGAGGGACTTCTGAGACAGTGTTTACATACAAGCTTTCCTGGTCTGGACCGGCCTTTGAACACTGCCACTAATTAGGACTCTTGAGCAGCTTTCCCATGGCCCCGCTGCACTCGACCGTCCGCTCTAGCTCATCCCTATACTGTCCAAATCCCTTATACAAGAGTTAACAAGCATCTTCACCCTTTCATCCTTTTCGCTGGTAAACTCAGGAACTCATAGCGGGCTTTTTTATTTATTTATTCTTGGCCTTGAGCTGCTTCCTTTACTGTAAAAAAAACTACATGTCAATAGATATCCTTGATGAGTCTGACACAGCCACGAACATGACGATAAGACGAACACATTTACACCCTCTCGAGCACCACCACACCACCCACCACAACACCACAACATCCAGTACCACAACACCATCACAGCGAAGACTACCAATGATCGACAAAGGTCAAGAGTAGAAACAATGTCACACAAAAACAACACAAACAACGCCTTTTTGCTCCTCTTGTTCCAGTTGTTGTTGTTGTTATTGTTGTTGTTGTTGTTGTTATTGATGTTGTTGTTGTTGTTGTTGTCAATTACGTGTCAAATGTTCCCACGCCCTCTTGTCTCCTGCGATCTCTCTCTCTTCCTGATCTTCCCAAATGAACTAGAGTGGAATGTGTGTGTGTGTGTGTGTGTGTGTGTGTGTGTGTGTGTGTGTGTGTGTGAAGTCAAAAGAATGAAAGGAAGAAAAAACTAATTAAAGGAATGACTAAAAGAAGAAATGAAAAGGAAAGAAGAAATGCATTAGCAGGAGAAGGAAGAAATAGTTAAGGGGAAAAAAAGAGAAGTGTGTGTGTGTGTGTGTGTGTGTGTGTGTGTGTGTGTGTGTGTGTGTGTGTGTGTGTGTGTGTGTGTGTGTGTGTGTGTGTGTGTGTGTGTGTGATAAACACGGTCCCTCAAAGTACACTTACCTCAACATATTTACCTTTAGACTCCCTGATATGCGTACAAATTGAGTCACCGCGTACTAATAGGCAAACAGACACACAAACGAAAACACACAGTGCACGCAATGCAACACAGATGAAGAAACTTTAGAACACTTCCTGCTACACTGTGAACCCTTCAGACACATCAGACAAAATTTACCTTTTTTTACCAATGAAGAAAAGCTCTCAAAATTCCTAGTTTTAACAGACAGTCAAAATATCACAGAAAAAAAGCAAATCTTACTTCAGATGTGGAGAAGGAGAGCACAACAGTCACAAAACCTCCTGGAGCAGCCAACCCATCTAAGGAAAAACTTCAGGAGGGGTGATACAGTTAGCAGCACTCAAGAATCAGGCAACAACACGTCACCGCTACAAAGGTGTATCCCAGACTTCATCGAGGTCTGGGGCAAATCGCACCCATTCATTTTTTTTATTGGTATGTCTTTGCCTTATACGAGGACGCGCTTGTGTATAAAACTGAATGACCACCGAGACGAACATCGCGTGCTGGGTGCGGGTCCCCGCCTCCAAGAAGGTGACGGCCCTGCACCTGACGGCCGAGCAGGAGGAGCCCGGCCTCTGCTGCTTCCACAAGCAGCGCTGCTCGGCCATCTTCATGACCGTTGAGCTGCTCCCTGAGAGCTGTGTGTGCGTGACCGCGTTGACCAAAGAGTTTGCAGAGTGTCGCGTCGCCGTGGACCGCGCCCTCGTGGCGGGGCTGGACACGGCTTGCTTCGTGAGGATGAAGGTGAAGAGAGGACGCCGGACCGTCCGGAAGAAGGCGTTAAATGCAAGGTTCCTCATCGAGTGTTTGCAGGAGGAACGGATCGTGGAGGGGAAAGTTAAACTTGCGTTTGATATTACGTCGTTTTCACCGCTGACCTTTTCCTTCCACATCAAAACCTTAGTCAGCGAGTGTTCCCTGACTGAGCGTCAGCCCGTGCATGTGATCCCAGTAACTGCCCGCACAGGGCTGCCCTCAGCAGAGTGTTCCCTACCAGAAAGTCAGCCGGCAACTGCCGCCCCAGAAACTGCCTGTACAGCGCTGCCCCCAGCAGAGTGTCCCGTAACAACGGAGTGCCAGCCCGTGCCTGCTGCTCCAGTAACTGCCTGTATAGAGCTACCATCAGCAGAGTGTCCCGTAACAACGGAGTGCCAGCCCGTGCCTGCTGCCCCAGTAACTGCCTGTATAGAGCTACCATCAGCAGAGTGTCCCGTAACAACGGAGTGCCAGCCCGTGCCTGCTGCCCCAGTAACTGCCTGTATAGAGCTGCCCTCAGCAGAGTGTCCCGTAACAACGGAGTGCCAGCCCGTGCCTGCTGCCCCAGTAACTGCCTGTATAGAGCTACCATCAGCAGAATGTCCCGTAACAACGGAGTGCCAGCCCGTGCCTGCTGCCCCAGTAACTGCCTGTAAAGAGCTGCCCTCAGCGGAGGAAGACTGCCGCGACGCACAAGAAACAGTCGAGGAACGAACGTGCGCGCCACCAACCCCGAACACCGACACGTCGGTTCTTAGGAACGTCACGTCACGATCCCCCGAAGGTACAGGCACAGAATGAAGGGCCGAGGAGGTGTTGTGGGGCGCCTCCACGAAGACCATCCCGTCACCATTGAGTATAATGAACAATGCGGCGTAATGAAGCTTCGGGGCCTCGCCGATGACGTCAGACGATGCCAGGACGACATAGATGGCGCGATAAAGACGTGGCAGAGGGAGAACAGCAAGAAACAAATGACGAAGAAGGCGGCAGCGAACGGTGCCAAGAGTGAAGGCAAAGAAACAACACCCCGACAAGACACTAAGCCTTTTCTTGCCCACTACACCCGTGAAGATCAGGCCCGGGAGCAGCATAAAAGTGGGACCAAGAGTGTGTGTGCCCCCAACACCCGGCAAGGCACTGAGCGTGTGTGTGCCCCCAACACCCGGCAAGGCACTGAGCGTGTGTGTGCCCCCAACACCCGGCAAGGCACTGAGCGTGTGTGTGCCCCCAACACCCGGCAAGGCACTGAGCGTGTGTGTGCCCCCAACACCCGGCAAGGCACTGAGCGTGTGTGCCCCAACACCCGGCAAGGCACTGAGCGTGTGTGTGCCCTCAACACCCGGCAAGGCACTGAGCGTGTGTGTGCCCCCAACACCCGGCAAGGCACTGAGCGTGTGTGTGCCCCCAACACCCGGCGTACGGCCACGGCCATTCGCAACGCACCGTCGCCCCAAGACACACGACCCGAGGCGCGGCAACACCCGCCGGCGGCTGATGGCGCCCCGAAAGAACGCCAAAGGAAAGTTGCTAAGGAAGCCGTCAAAGGACACTCTTAAGGAATTGCTAAAGGGCCATCTCAAGAAGCCCCGAAAGGCGCGTCCCATGACACTCCCGAAGGAGCGCCGAGGGAAGCTCAGCCCTGGACGCTGCTGCCGCCGCCGCGCCTGCGCAGCCCCGACCGGCGGGACATCCTGGGACAGCGCTGGCTGTCTGATGACGTCATGGACCTGGCCCAGGAACTGCTGCAGCGGCAGTTCCCGAACGCTCGCGGCTTGTACGCCAGCGGCGCCGCCTTCACCCTGCCGCCCCTGCAGCCCGGCAGCGGAGCGCTCTTCCTGCAGGTGGTGAACCGGTCTACGCCGATGAGCCTCGCCTCCATGGCGGACTACGGCCGCACGGGGGGCAGCCACTGGCTACTGCTGTCCTCGTACGGGGCGGCGCGCCCAGGCCAGCTGGCCGTGTACGACTCGCTCTACGACATGCTCTCCGCCTCCACGGCCGCCCTGGTGCGGCAGCTGCAGGAGCTGCACGCCCCGCCCCCGGGCGCCGTCATGCGGCCCGTGCAGCGCCAGCGGGACGGCTACAGCTGCGGTCTCTTCGCCCTCGCCTTCGCCTTCAGCATCGCCCACGGCCAGGACCCTTGCCGCGTGCGCTACGTGCGGGCCCGCATGGCGCGCCACCTGCTGGCGTGCCTCGAGCGGGGCACAGTGACGCCCTTCCCCAGCGAGCCCAAGGACACGATGGGCTAAGAACCTTCACCTTCAAACACAGAGAGGAGGACTTAGGCAGCGACAGGAAGGATAAAGAGTGGGTCTCTGCTTCGCCTCTGTTCACAGCTGTGTCCAGTGTCGCGACAACTGCTGGAGGTGTCTTTCAGCAGTCCATATGTTTCAGTATTTACTTCATACTTTTTCTACAAATCAAAAAGACGTTAGTACTCTACATTTTATCTTCGGAGCTTCAGCAGGAATGGCAGGTATTTGTGCACAAACACCGAAAGAATAATTGATAGAACTGATAACATTCAAGACTCTTAGATTTATGAGATATTCATTTAATACGCGTCTCATAAATCTGCGAGTCTTGAACGTTATCACTTTATTAATTATCCTTTTCGGCCTTCGTGTGCTGGTCATTATCTATCAGCTCGATCCTGGCCGACCTGCGTGCAGTGACTCAGTGTTTCGTGCGTGTGGATGTTTCTCACGGCGTGCGAGGCCAAAGCCTTATTTTGTGTCTGCTGTAATGTTACCTGGTCGCTTCTGCTTGTCGTGGTGAGTGGCACCGAGGGACACTGCATGGCGGGGATGGCAAGGCTTTGTGTGATGAGTTGTGGTGCTGCTGGGCGGCTCCTGAGGCCGTACAGGTCTGTCAGGACAATTCTAGAAATACAATACAAGTCTCCATTGAAGTTATTTCTGGGTCAAAGGTCTGAATAACCGCGCTTCGGTTACTAACGCTAAGAGAATTAGAACCCCAGCCTCCCTTCATCCAGATAGCAACGTGGAGGTAACTTGAAGGTCCTCAGATCCGAACAGCATATTCGAGGTGGCAGTTACGAGTACAATTTGAGGTCAACTTCTGTGCTTTAGTTACTAACGCTGCGAGAATTACAACATAAGCCTCCCTTCATCTAGCTAGCAATATGGGGGTAACATGGAGGTCCTTAGATCTGAGCAGCACAATCGAGGTGAGGTTTAACTAGTGGCAGATGCATTTTACTTCTTTGCTCCGACTGCTATAGTCTGTCGACTCTAACTTGAGCCTTTAGGCACGGCTCAGGGAGACCGCGCTACTGCCACATCACTCTATAACTCTCCTCAGAGGGTCTCTCTCTCTCTCTCTTAGTATTGCCATCACGAAAATTAGCATCTCTTATAACATGTTTACTATTCTTCCCCCCGTCTATTACTACAACAACAACAACAACTACTACTACTACTACTACTACAACTACTACTACTACATCTGCTGCTGCTATAAGCCTATAACACCCTTGGAAGCAGCCTACGTGAGGATTTGGGTGTCTAATGAAACGCTTGAGCTGAAACTTACCAAGAAGTCGAAGAAAAGCAAAGACAGACAAGCGTTAGGGTTCATCAGAGCTGGTTATAAATCTCTCTCTCATTAATTCATTCATTCATTCATCCTGTCTGTCTGTCTGACTGCTTCTCTCTCTCTCTCTCTCTCTCTCTCTCTCTCTCTCACACACACACACACACACTCACCTAAAAAACTCATATATTAACACACACACACACAAACACACACACACACACACACACACACACAGCAAGGGTCTCGGCCGACCCTGCACCCACATGATCCTCCCAGGCCTGCCCAACAACCCGCTTCCCTGCTCTCTCACGTCGACGCTTGTTGCTGCTCGTCTGGTCCCTGCTCGCTGTGATGTTTGTCTCTCACTCCCTCTTCCTCCACTCCTTCCCTCAGGATTACGTCACCTGTGTTTGCTTCTCCTGCTCTGCTCCCATGACTGAGTGCGTGTTGCTTAGGCCTATATTCTCAAACTTTTCGGGGCTCACACACACACACACACACACACACACACACACACACACACACACACACACACACACACACAGTTGGTAAGGCCTTCGTAGAGATTGTATTAGTATTTCAAAGGGTATGATTTGTGACCCAGGTGGTAGTTTCACGAGGCCTCTGCACAATGAGCGGGAAAAAATCTCTGGAAAACCCGACTAATTACTTTTTTGGCCTTTGGTAATGGTTGATGTGAGGGCCGAAAGTGTCTGAGGGAACATATATGAATCGTGATTACTTTCAAGAGCGACTAACATATGTAACTTATGACAATATCGTCACCCTCATAAAATAATCGCCTAAGTCAATTTTCAGCGATTTCCAGGTTTATGTCTACATCAGTTTTTCAATATGTGACGCCCATTTTTGGTCATTCAAGGTTTGAGTGTTCTAGAATTGACGTTTTCATTTCTGCCTAAATCTTAAGACAAATGAGACAATGACATTTCTTTCCTGATTTTCTGAAAACTATAAAATAATGACTCAGGCGGTTTGTTTACGGAGGTGACGATACGTAACTAAAACAAATCAAAGGTAAATATGAAGTGAAGAGATGCATGTCAGTTCTTCAGCGGCGAGTGATAATTACAGGAAAATGGATGTTAGTTAACGTAGATTATTTTTTTCAATCTGGCAGTAGTTATAACACCACACGAACACCTGATAAAAGTGGAAATAACAGGGAAACGGATGAAGCTAGGAGGATGCGGAGGGCGTGGATGGCAAGGGGAAAGACTGTCCTATAAGTGGATGCAAGGAGGTCGAGGAGGAATGGAGGATACGTGGAGAAAAGTGGAGGCAAAGTGGAGGTAAATTTTTCAGAGGAAGGTTGAGGTGGTGTGTGCGGTGATCCCCTCCGCCGGTAGTCGAGGCAAATGTAAAATGGGCCGACGAGCTTTTCTGTAATCCTCTTTCCCTTTGCCCTTGAGCTGCCTCCTGCACTCTATTTTTTTTTACATCCCCGCCAACAGCACCGGTAGGCTTTCTTCAGGGGCCAGATGGTCAGCCCAAGCCCGTCATGGCGCAGGCAACTGTTATAGTGGCGCCAGTTATAGTATGGAAGAAATAAGTAAAAATACGAGAGTGAACCAGATCGTACTTTTTTTCTTTTTACAACAAAGGAAGCAGCTCAAGGTCAACAAAACGAAAGTGTAGAAAAAAAGCCCGCTAACCACTGCTCCTATAAAGACGAAGCAGTATGTACTGTATAACTCAGGTCATGCCCTAGGTAACACTCATATAGAAGACGAAGTATGTGTGTATAATTCACGTCCCTGTTCCCTGTCAGTCCACAAAACCAACAGAGTAAAACTAACCCGTCATTGTTGCCCTGGTGAACACTAGTATTTGGCCGTCTGAATCACCGCGTTCTATACAGGCCAATCGTCATCAATAATCCCCTGCCAATAAGTAATGCAAAGGTTCGAGTTTTCATTATTTTAGGGGAGTGAAACAGATTGTAGAGTTCATCTCCCTGTTTACTGTCTGCCAATAACAAACATTACGCGTCAGTTTCGTTATGGTGAACAATTTTATTTTGGGGTCTGAATCACCACGTTCTATACAGGGCAATCGTCATCAATAATTCCCCGCCTAAGTAATGCACAGGTTCGAGTTTTCATCATTTTTGGCCGATAGCTCCGTCAAGCCGTCCGTCACTCCTCCGTGCCTCTCCTGTCATCGTCCACCACAGGGCCGCACATAAAACACTGAGTCTTATACAGTATAGGACAAAAATTGAAATGCCGGGGATGGTTGCCACAAATACCACTTTTCCATAAGCCATACGTCATGCGCACCGCCTGAATTTTTGAAGCCCGGCGATACAATATTACAAAACACAGAAATATGGAGGAAATATGTAGTTTGAAATCACAGAACGGTCAACAAAACAACAATAATAAGTACTTTTCTGTCTCTCTTCTGAGGTAGGTCCATTCTCAAACATTTCGGGGCTCACACACCCACATTCGATAAAGCTTTCACGGAGGTTGAATTAGTGTTGCCAAGGGTAGTGTTGTGAGCATAGTGATGGTTTGACAAGGCTTCTGCACCATGAACGTTAAAAACACTCATGAGAATCCGACTAACCTTCTTTGTGGCCTTTGGAAATACTGAATATGGCTTTCGTAGGGGTTGTAGGTATTTCCAAGGGTAGTGTTATGAGCCTAGTGATAGTTTGGCAAGGCCTCTGCACCATGAACATGAAAAACACTCAAAAGAACCCGACCAACCTCTTTGTGGCCTTTGGAATTAGCCAAGAGCGTTTGAGTATGTGGGCCTTTGTATAGACTGTAGGTATTCAAAGGGTAGTGTTGTGGCCCTAGAGATAGTTTGACAAGGCTTCTGCTTCATAGACGTGAAAAGCCACTCATGGTACAGAGGAAGGGTCAAAGTATCACCAGGATCATAAGTCACCCCTTGAAAGAAACTCCAACGAAAGCCTTGCCAAATATGTGAGCTTACGTGCCGAAATGTTTAAGAAAATTTAAGCCTCGTGAGAGTAACTGTTCCGGCAGCAGCCAAGTCCAGTCATGTACCTCCCGTCACGCGACTCAGTACAACACAGCTTACACGTCGAGATTCTTGTGTCTTCTCAATACGAGGCTCCGGTGAGGTCACGTGTGTGTTCCCGCCACTAAAGCCGCGAAAACTTACTCAGCACTGATGCACGGACTCTTTTCTTCCTCGCCAAGTGATTCAGAGGTGACTTTTTTTTTTTACATGTGGCCTCTAGCGCCGATAGGCTATTACATAAGGGGCTGATAATCGGCCGACCCCGTCATGGCGCAGGCAATTGTTTACAGTGGCGCCATTATTATTGGCTCATGCTGCCCCCCCAGATTTCACCTTGATTTCACTTGGACAGCTTCTTCTAGAGTTCGGGTTGATGGGTGGTCTTCAGGACAGCGTGTGGGTAGTCTTAGGCCACTCGGCGGTGAACGGAAAATCCCAGGTGATTTGCGGCGGATTCGAACCCGCATCATGGACAACGCGCCGAATGCGGGGCTCAGCAGACTTTTGTGGTGTTTGCTATGAATCGAGGCAGCATTTAACCCTTTTGTGTTCGGCTCTGATGCCTTTTTTAACCCGGTAAATGCGTCCATTGTGAGCGTCATATCCGTGCACTCAATACCCTGTCAAATGCGTGCTGTCCATTACTGCAACACTCACATTCGTACATCAGTTTCAATAATGGCGCCGCAAAACGACTGCGAATAAAAAAAAATGGACCGAGCATTGACTAGTAAGTTGTCAACGTCGGGTTTTACAAAGGCCAGATTCTGCTTGAACTTTTGTCGTTAAAAGTAGAGAAAGTCTCGTTTTTAGCTGTAGGGAGCATAGATAAACATATGATGAGAGAGAGAGAGAGAGAGAGAGAGAGAGAGAGAGAGAGAGAGAGAGAGAGAGAGAGAGAGAGAGAGAGAGAGAGAGAGAGAGAGAGAGAGAATTATGTAAACCGAATTCCATATGCATGTTACAGTCCATAAACATCTATATCTATCTATGTGTGTGTGTGTGTGTGTGTGTGTGTGTGTGTGTGTGTGTGTGTGTGTGTGTGTGTGTGTGTGTGTGTTTCGCAGGACTCTCTCCACACTCCTCCCAACATTCACTAACGTTTACTCTGACAAACCATCGCCTTTACATTTCTTTTAACGTATTTCTATTTTGACGCAGAATTTGTTTATAAGTTCCAGCCTGCTTCGGCTTCTCTTAACACTCCTCCCTAACATTCACTAACCCTTCACCATGAGAAACTAACGTCTTTCCTCATTAATTAATTCATAGGTATTGATACGTGTATGTACTTTACCTTGGAGCTGTGTTTTCTATATGTTTAACACTGCTCAGGCTTTTCTTAACACTCCTCCCTAACATTCACTAACCCTTCACCATGAGAAACTAACGTCTTTCTTCATTAATTAATTCATAGGTATTGTTACGTGTACTTACTTTACCTTGGAGTTGTGTTTTCTGTAAGTTTCAGACAGCTCAGGGTTCTCTCTACACTCCTTCCAGGCATTCAATAACCGTCCACCCTGACAAGCCAACGTCCTTCCCTAACATTAGACGCCAAGACCGAAACACCAGCATCGTCCAGCCCCGTAACGTCCTCGGTCCCCTCAGCCCCTGCATCATCCGTCACCTGCCGCTCTTCTTCCAGCCAGTCCTTCGTTGTTTTTCCCCGCGCGTGGCAGGAGGGACAGCATTCACCACTATGTTAGAGCGACTCGCAGACTGTTTGGGCACCGCTTCAATAAACAACAGTAGGGGGAGAGAGAGAGAGGGAGAGGGAGGAAGCACAAGAAAAAAAATGGTTGTGAAATTGAGAACGGGGTGAAAAAAAAATTAGAAGGGAGGGGAGGAGGGAATTACACGCACACGCACACACACACACACACACACACACACACACGCACACGCACACACCCACCCACCCACCCCCACCCCCACACACACATACAAACACACACACACATACACACGGAGACAGATAGATATAGATGTTTATTGACGGTTACATGCATATGGAATTCGGTAAACAAATCTCTCTCTCTCTCTCTCTCTCTCTCTCTCTCTCTCTCTTGCTCGCTCACACACACACACACACACACACACACACAGGTAGAAAATATAATAGACAGGAAGACAAAATAAAGAAATATATTGAAAAATAGATAGAAAGACATAGATAACAGAACGAAATAACATGTGCACTCTACCTATCAATAACACACCCACCCACACACACACACACCAAAAAAAAAAAAATCCCAGGTGTCCGATATCCTACCTGGCAAAGCAACACCTGCGCTGGCGGCGGCTGGCAGGAGGCTGGACACTTAGTTCCAGACGCTTTCGGCTCCCACAACAACTATTTCCAAGGCCACAAACGAGATTAGTCGGGTTCCCATGAGCGTTTTTCAGTCATAGTGAAGAAGCCTCGTCAGACTCTCACTAGGCTCATAAAACTACCCGTGGAAATACTAACACAGTCTCGACGAAAGCCTCATCATATGTAGGTGTGTAGGCCCCGAAATGTTGGAGAGTATGGGCCATGGACTCCACCGTTGCCAGATTGTCGTACTCAGAGCCGCGTGTTTACCGGTTTCTGGCCCATAACTGTTGCCAAGAAACACCAATCAATATCCATTTAAACGATAACCGTATATGAAGGCAGTTATTTGGGTGACGAAAGCAGTTTTGGGGTCTGAAATCGGCAAACATAGGAGGCTGAGTACGACAATCTGGCAACGTTGATGGACTTCCCCACACAGATGGTGCCGCCGTAAACTCTGCCTCACTGCCTTACGTGGTTAACAAATGTACCCTGACAGGCCACTCTCTAGTACATTTTTTTTACTATTCATCGCCCGCATATTTTACCTTTATTTTTACCTTTGTTTCCACTTTACTATTACTCGGAAACTGTCAAGGTAACTTTGTTTTTAGGGTGTATTACACGTGTTATTGATGCATGAGGTTACGAGGCAGACGCTAGGATGAGGGTACACACACACACACACACACACACACACACACACACACACACACACACACACACACACACACACACACACACACACACACACACTTAAGCTTAAGAATCTATAACATCAACATCTTAAGGGGCTATTACACTGGGCAAATTTTCCGTGGATCTTCAGTCAAACCACGATTTCCGCTGGCGTGGTTCTCATATTTCCGTGGTTTTCTGACGTGTCCGCGATCTTCCAAAGCTACGGTAGAGTTTCTTGAATGACGGAGGTATTACTCATCATCATCAGCAGCAGCAATAACAAGAAACAAATGAGAACCACGCAAGCGGAAATCGTGGTTTGACTGAAGATCCACGAAAAATTTGCCCAGTGTAATAGCCCCTTAACTCTATATCGTATTCGCCAACGCAAAACTTTAACATCTATATCTTATTTGCTATCGTGTTCGCCAAAGTAAATCTATGACATCCACATCCTATTCTGTAGCCCGATCTCAAAAAAGCTTTAACTGACCAAATTCTACCACTTAAATATATGACACATCAACTTCTTTTTCTGTATTCTTAGACGCATAACACTGACATCTTCTTCTCCATCGTATTCGCCAACGGAGTGGAGGGAGGGAGGGAGTTGGGGGAGGGGGGAGGGAGTTCGCACACACAGGTCGGCGGCACATCGCTGGAACGCCGACTTTTCCAACTCACGGGAGCGATTCGGCGAAAGTTAACCGCGTCAGTATAGGGACGGGAAGGGCGCACACACACACACACACACACACACACACACACACACACACAAAGATATAGATAGATAATTATATATATATATAGAGAGAGAGAGAGAGAGAGAGAGAGAGAGAGAGAGAGAGAGAGAGAGAGAGAGAGAGAGAGAGAGAGAGAGAGAGAGAGAGAGAGAGAGAGAGAGAGAGAGAGAGAGAGAGAGAGAGAGAGAGAGAGAGAGAGGAACTGAAGAAGGAGGAGGAGGAGGAGTAGGAACTTTAGAACCTGAAGAGGTACCAATTGCTGCTTATTTTTTGTCTTGTCTATATTTTTCAGGAGGAGGAAACATGGAAACATGGACGAGCAGGCAGTAGAAAGCCTATTGGCTCATTACTAGGCTGCCTGCTTTCCGTGATTCAATCAATCCGTCACCACAGGAGTGACTTGCGGGAAGGATTAACACGATGCTCCTGAGTCGGTATTCTCAGACGCTTCCATTTCTCACGTCAACTATTTCCAAAGGCCAAAAAGGAGATCATTCGGATTCTCATGACTGTTTCCTCAGGTTCAAAATACAGAAGAAGGGTCAAGCTACTACCAGGTTCATTAAACAACCTCTGTAAATGCCCCAAACCCATTACAAAAGCCCTATGAAATGTGGGTGTGTGATCCCCGAAATGTTTGTGAATATGGTCCCTGGTTCCTCGCGCTGATAGCAAACCTCATAGATGGATCCTTTAAATTTGTCGTATCTTGGAAACGGAGAGCTTGAGTTTATCCCTCGAGGCGCCACTACCAGCAAACATAGTAATACCTGAATAGCAACGACGTATATTAATTCCCATGTTCTGCAATTATGAGGAAGGGGAGAATTTAGGCTAATGTTGTAATATGATCAGGAAAGGGATAAGGATTAAGGGCTGTGGCGAGCAAAAACATCATGCACTATAGCTAACATATAAAGCGAAGTTATACGTAGATGTTAATACTGATACTCTGCAATTATGAGGAAGGCGAAGATAGAGGCAAACGCTGTAACACTCATCAGGAAGGGTAAGGATTAAGGGCTGTGGCGATGAGTAACTCCACGCACTATAGCTAACGTTATAAAAAGTGTAGTTACGTAGCTGAATTTATCCCTCAAGCAGTATGTTCAATTATAAGGAAGGGAAGGGTTTGGGTTAATGTTGTAATACTGTCCTGGAAGGGTGAGGATTAAGGGGTGTGGCGAGGAGTAACACCATCCACTACAGCTAACATTATATAAAGTGCCGTTACGTAGCTGAATTTATCCCTCTAGCAATACGTCCAGTTATAAGGAAGGGGAGCATTTGGGTTAATGTTGTAATACTCATCAGAGAGGGTAAGGATTAAGGGGTGTGGCGAGGAATAACACCATGCACTACACCTAAAATTATATAAAGTGTAGTTACCTGTTTAATAGAGCGTGCATGACAGACCCCTCACCTGTTAATTAATATCAGAGCGTGAGGTGTACCGGAGTCCTGAAAACGACGAGGTAAAACATGGAAATACAGGGAACAGAAAGGAGTTCGTATTCAGGTAGATAATAGTTCTGCTTCACTAAAATTTACAGACGAACGTACGAGTAACAAAGTTTCCTCCATTACTCCTTTTTTTTCTTCATAGAGGGGAAAAACTATAACAGGGCATAAAGCAATGTATATAAATGTGTATAGAGTGAGTATATGATAGAAAGGAAGACCAACGATATAGCTACGCCTGGCCTTAGAGCTCATCTCCGTTATGGTGGGTATACAATAAGCAAAGACTAACAGCGCGTGGCCTCAGTGCTCATCTCCGTTATGGTGGGTATATAATAAGCAAAGACTAGCAGCGCGTGGCCTTAGTGCTCATCTCCGTTATGGTGGGTATACAATAAGCAAAGACTAGCAGCGCGTGGCCTCAGTGCTCATCTCCGTTATGGTGGGTATACAATAAGGAAAGACTAGCAGCGCGTGGCCTCAGTGCTCATCTCCATTTTGGTGGGTATACAATAAGCAAGGACTAGCAGTGCGTGGCCTCAGTGTTCATCTCCGTTATGGTGGGTATACAATAAGGAAAGACTAGCAGCGCGTGGCCTCAGTGCTCATCTCCGTTATGGTGGGTATACAATAAGGAAAGACTAGCAGCGCGTGGCCTCAGTGCTCATCTCCGTTATGGTGGGTATACAATAAGCAAGGACTAGCAGCGCGTGGCCTCAGTACTCATCTCCGTTATGGTGGGTATACAATAAGTAAGGACTAGCAACGCGTGGCCTCAGTGTTCATCTCCGTTATGGTGGGTATACAATAAGCAAGGACTAGCAGCGCGTGGCCTCACTGCTCACCTCCGTTATGGTGGGTATACAATAAGCAAGGACTAACTGCGCGTGGCTTCAGTGCTCATTTCCGATCCATTGACTCTGAACCTTATGGTGGGAATACAATAAGCAAAGACTAGCAGCGCGTGGCCTCAGTGCTCATCTCCGTTATGGTGGGTATACAATAAGCAAGGACTATCTGCGCGTGGCCTCAGTGCTCATCTCCGTTATGGTGGGAATACAATAAGTAAGGACTAGCAGCGCGTGGCTTCAGTGCTCACTTCCGATCCATTGACTCTGTAGCTTATGGTGGGAATACAATAAGCAAAGACTAGCAGCGCGTCGCCTCAGTGCTCATCTCCGTTATGGTCGGTATACAATAAGCAAGGACTAGCTGCGCGTGGCCTTAGTGCTCATCTCCGTTATGGTGGGAATACAATAAGCAAGGACTAGCAGCGCGTGGCCTTAGTGCTCATCTCCGTTATGGTGGGAATACAATAAGCAAGGACTAGCTGCGCGTGGCATTAGCGCTCATCTCCGTTATGGTGGGAATACAATAAGCAAGGACTAGCTGCGCGTGGCCTTAGTGCTCATCTCCGTTCCAATGACTCGGCTTATGGTAGGTATACAATAAGCAAAGACTAGCTGCGCGTGGCTTCAGTGCTCATCTCCGATCCATTGACTCTGAAGTTTATGGTGGGTATATAATAAGCAAGGACTAGCTGCGCGTGGCCTTAGTGCTCATCTCCGTTCCAATGACTCGGCTTATGGTAGGTATACAATAAGCAAAGACTAGCTGCGCGTGGCTTCAGCGCTCATCTCCGATCCATTGACTCTGAAGTTTATGGTGGGTATATAATAAGCAAAGACTAGCTGCGCGTGGCCTCAGTGCTCATCTCCGATCCACTGACTCTGAAGTTTATGGTAGGTATAATAAGCAAAGACCAGCTGCGTGGCCTCAGTGCTGATCACCTATCCTTTGACTATGATGTTTATGGTAGGTATACAATAAGCAAAGACTAGCTGCGCGTGGCCTCAGTGCTGATCTCCGATCCATTGACTTTGAAGTTTATGGTGGGTATACAATAAGCAAAGACTAGCTGCGCGTGGCTTCAGTGCTGATCTCCGATCCATTGACTCTGAAGTTTATGGTGGGTATACAATAAGCAAAGACTAGCTGCGCGTGGCCTTAGTGCTCATCTCCGCTCCAATGACTCGGCTTATGGTAGGTATACAATAAGCAAAGACTAGCTGCGCGTGGCTTCAGCGCTCATCTCCGATCCACTGACTCTGAAGTTTATGGTGGGTATACAATAAACAAGGACTAACTGCACGTGGCTTCAGTGCTCATCCCCGACACATTGACCCTTGAGCCGATGGTCAGTACAGCCTACAACAAACAGAGACTAACCAGCTGCTGCGCCCAAAGTCTCAAGCCGTGTGTCGTCTGGCCCACGCATTCCTCAGGGACTCATAAGCTACGCACGCCCGCGGTCACCTACACGCCAACGTTCCTGGAATATGTGACGACTTTTCGGGATGTCTATTCCTTTGCTTAGTGTATTCCCTTCGTGCCCTCGTTTTAACTGTCTGTGTTCTATTGGTGGTTAATTTTTATTTTGTAGGCGTGTATATATTTTTTTCAGTACATTTAATTAGTTTTATTTCTTATTAGTGTTTTTTTTTTTTCGTATTTCCTGATGTAATTATTTATTCGAATGTATTTTGAATTTGTTTGGATCATTTAAATTCTAACCCGTCCGCTGCGACTGGCAAGGATTTGGCCTTCACTGGTAGCCTGGTAACATACACTCCCAGGTCTTTCTCTGCCTCTGTGGTGGATAGTGGAGTGTTTCCCATGTGGTATTGGTGTGCCCGATATCCCTTCACTGGTAGCCTGGTAACATACACTCCCAGGACTTTCTCTGCCTCAGTGGTGGATAGTGGAGTGTTTCCCATGTGGTATTGGTGTTCTGGATATGCCTTCACTGGTAGCCTGGTAACATACACTCCCAGGTCTTTCTCTGCCTCTGTGGTGGATAGTGGAGTGTTTCCCATGTGGTATTGGTGTACTGGATATCCCTTCACTGGTAGCCTGGTAACATACACTCCAAGGTCTTTCTCTGCCTCTGTGGTGGATAGTGGAGTGTTTCCCATGTGGTATTGGTGTGCTCGGTTTCCCCTCCCAAGGTATATATGGCTTTACGTTTTTCTTCATTGAATTGTAGCAGCCACTTATTATTCCACTCCTGCAGCTTGGTGATGTCTTCTGGTAGGCGGTCTGCATCCAAGGGGTTGACAACTTCTTCCCTTCCTTCATTCGCTGCTGTTCTAGTGTCCTGTTGTTTTCACATGTTCACCTCTACACTCTTTTTTACTGTTTTCAGGCACCTTTTCGCACATCTACTTTTCTCATCTTTATGTTTCTCTTTTCATATTTTCATTTTGTCTTTCTTTTCTCTTCCTTTTTTCTTTTTGTTCAATTTTCTATTTTTTTTTTTTGTGTCTTGTATTTCTTTTGATGATCAGTGTCTGTGAACCGAATGCCAAATGTATGGTTAGTTCACTAAATATCTGTCTACTTTTATGTCAATGTGTCTATCGATCTATCTATCTGTGAGTCAATCAATCAATCTATCTATTTATCAATGTTTACCTATCAATCAATCTATCTATCTATCTCTTTGCCTTCCTATCTATCAATCTATCTGTCTGTCTATTTATCTATCTTCATATCTATCTATGTATCTGTGTATCTATCTATCAATTTATCTATCTATCCATCTATCTATCTATCTTTTTACCTACCAATCTATCTATATGTCTGTCTATCTCTCCATCTTTCTATTTATCTATGTGTCTAGCTATCCATCTATCTATCTATCTATCTATCTATGTATCTATCTACCTACCGGTCTATCTATCAGTCCATCTATCTATCTATGTATTCAGCCACGCACATACCGCCCTTCCTATTCCACACACACACACAACACTGAACAAGCGGAAGGAAGGAAGGACGTAAAGCGAAAAAAGCTTAGCAAGCATCGAACAGCAGTAATTCCACGAGGCTTATTATGGTGTTTATCGCATGGCCCCGCGGCGAAAACAACAAAAAACGGGCGGGAGGGAGGAAAAAATATATTGCTTGTCTGTGTATAGTGTAGTAATGAAGAGTTGATCGCCCTCTATAACATATACAAACTCAATACACATTTATATACTGCTTTATGCGCAACCTTATCGTGGTATTTAGCGTTTACTCCCGCTGCGAAAACTGAAGAATGAACGAATGGAGGAAACTTCATATTCTGTTGGCCTTTTAAAAATTATACTAACGCAGAATAATTCATCTTTTCTGTAACATCTCCATCCATGTATTTCAACTTTCTTTTCACTTACAATGACATAAGCTATCCTATTCTTTCTTTAAATTCTAGTAACGCAAAATTCATACTCTCTCTTCCTTCTCCATCTATATATTTTTTTTTCACTTACAATAACAAACTATTATATTTTGTCTTTAAATTCTAGTAATGCTAACTTCTCTACTCTAATGTAATGCAAAAATGATCCTCTCTATATCATCTCCACCTATGTATTTCGACTTTTTTTCGTTTGCAATCACATACACTATCCTATTCTTTCTTTAAATTCTAGTAATGCTAACTTGTTTACTCTGATAGACCGCAGAATTCATCCTCTCTATACCGTCTCCATCAATATATTTCACTTTTTTTTGTTTATAATTACATACACTATCATATTTTGTCTTTTAATTCTAGTAATGCTAACTCGTCTACTCTAATTCAACATCTATCTACGTATTTTATCTATTTTTTACTTATAAATACGCAATCTCTATTTTTATACAGCAAGGGAGGCAGCTCAAGGTAAAAAAAAACAATAACAGCAACAAAAAAGTCCGCAAAAAAAATGTACGAGAGGTCAGCTTCGGGTGCAGAGGTCAGTCTTGGTACTCTCCCACTCCGTCTGTAAGTTCTAATAATCATGCAAATTTCACCCATTATTTCATCCTCATAAATACACAACCTATCCCATTACGTCTATGAATTGTACTGATGCGAAGATCCGCTCCTCTATCTCACTTTACCCTCATATTCCTACTTTTTCTTCCACAAATACCTCAACACACGGACACTATAGCGTTCTGTCTGTAAACTCTCGTCATGTAGAACTCGCTCAGTATTTCATCTTCAGTAATTTTACCTCTTTATCCACTTGCAATAATTACAGACACTATCCCATTCTTCCAATAATTACGCACACTATCCTATTCTGCTTGTAAATGGAATAGTAACGCATAATTTGATCAGCCTATTTCATCTTCACCTGCATATTTTTAACTGTTTTCCACTTATAATCACGCAAACTATCCTACTCTGTCTTAGTACTCCAGTAATGCACAACCATCATATTCTTACCTTTTTTTTCCACATTGAACTCTCCACCCAGAAACAATCCCATTCCGTCTATAAATTGCACTCATCCACTCTATTCCATCTTCATCTATACATCTACATATTCTTAACTTTTATTTCACACTGAACTATTATTAACACGGAAACTCTCCCATTCTGTCTATAAATCTAGTATAAGCCAGCGCTGGTCCACGCTCTATCATCCCGTACACACACACACACACACACACACACACACACACACACACACTGTTTTATGCACAACTTACTGGAACTCCATCAACAGCTCCAGCCTCGCATCCATCACCGCTGGGATGGACGCTTGGGAACAATATATTAACCCAGCAGCACACGCAGGCACGCACTCACGCACACACACACACACACACACACACACACACACACACACACACACACACACACACACACACTAACAGCAGCCTCCCAGGAAACATATGGCGGGGCATTAGTAGGCGGCGTTGTTAATCCACGCTACAGCAAATTAAGGATAAATAGAACCTTAGAGTGAGTGCCTGCTCCTCCATCTAAATCTGTTTTGTTGGCGTGAATCATGTCTTTATATTACCTAACTCAGCGAGGATTAAGGACCCCTATGGTGAGTGCTTCCTTTCTCCTCCACCAGACACACACACACACACACACACTCTCTCTCTCTCCCGGCCGTATGTTTCAGAAAAGTATGCAAGATTGGCACCAACCCGAACCCCTGAGCCTTGGGTGACTAACAACGTAATTCTATTCTACTTATTCTCATTTTATTCTATGATGTATTTCCCACCAAAAAATATCAGTAATGACCTATTGAACTAATCTAGCCTGACTTAACCACGTGATGCTCCCTTAATTATTCTCAGTATATTTTCCGGCAAAAAGTCCTGTCATAACCGATCCTGACCTCATCTAATTTAACCTAACCTGACTTAACCCAATCTACCCTACCCTTAACTAACCAGCCTGACCTCAGCTAACCTAACCTAACCTTAGCTAATATAAGCTAACTTGTCCTAACTTATTTTAGCTTATCCTAACCTAGCTTAACCTTTATTTTTACAGAAAGGGAGACAGCTCAATTTGAGCTGTCTCCCTGTTTAATTGCCTTTGAGCTGCTCAAAGGCAATTAAACAAAACAACAACAACAAAAAAAAAACACTAGGCGTTCTTTCTCCTCCTCCTAACCCACCCTAACCCAATTTACCCTAACCTCAGCTAACCCAACCTGACGTCACCCAATTTATCCTAACCTTAACTAACCTAATCTAACCTAACCTAACCTAGCCTAACCCAATCTAATGTAACTATAATCTAACCAAACTTGACCTAACCTAACCTGATCTTACCCAACCCAACCTGTCGTGACCTAAACTAAAATGACCTAACCCCAAGCAAACCTAACGTAGACTAACCTAACCCAATCTAACCTGATGTAACCCAATCTGACCTAACCTAACCTAACTATAATCTGACCTACACCGGGCCGGATTTCAACTCCAATAAAGTTCAGGACTATGCCTCCTCCCTGCCGCCGCCCTGCCGCCACTCGCTGCTCGCCACTTCCTGCCCTCATCACTGTCTCGAGCTCAGGAGTTTTATCTATAAACTTCAGAGCTGCACAGCCTCCCTTAGCGATCCCTTGAAATATTCCGCCAAAATATGTTGCCCTCCTTCCATCCACCTCGCAGCTTCCACGGTCTTATGAGGAGGAGGAGGAAGAGGAAGAAGAGGAGGAGGAGGAGGAAGCGCCACCCCACACACGCAAGGGAAGGAAGGTGAGTGTGAGGGTCATATTCTTAAACAATTCAGTCCCCAAGAACACATATTTGACAAGGCTTTCGTAGGAGTTTGGGGCATTCCAGGAGTACTTTTATGACCCTGGTGGTAGTTTGACCCTTCTTCTGTACCATGACCGCGGAAAGCACTCATGAAAGCCTGATTAATCTCCTCTTCGGCCTTTGGAAATAGTTGACATGTGAGGTGGAAGCGTCTGAGGGTCATATTCTTAAACATTCCGGTCCCCAAGCACTCATATTTGACAAGGCTTTCGTAGGTGTGTGGCATTTCCTGGGGTACTTTTATGACCCTGGTGGTAGTCTGACCCTTCTTTGTACCATGACCGTGGAAAACCACTCATGAAAACCCGATTAATCTTCTTTTCGGCCTTTGGAAACCGTTGACGTGAGGGGTGGAGGCGTCTGGCCATATTCTTAAACATTTCCGGTCGCCAAGAACACACATTTGACAAGGCTTTCGTAGTAGTTTGGAGCATTTCCAGGAGTACTTCTATGACCCTGGTAGTTTGACCCTTTCTTCTGTACCGTGAATATGAAAAAACAAGCAGTAAAACCAAAATACTATCCTCTGCGTCCTTTGGAAACAGTTGACGTGAGGGGTGGCAGCGTCTGAGAACACCGACCTGAGTATATACCATCGGAGGCTACAATTGGCCCTTCCTGCTCCATGCCTCGCCCTTCCCAGAAACCTCCCCGTTCCCTCTCCTTTTTTGTCTCGTCTGCTGCCAAGAGAAGTCGACGCTCACCTGAGGTGTAATTTTTCTGTCACTTTGTTGCGCGAGTTTTACAGAAGCTGGAAAGTTACATCAAAGAGCGGGACTTCTTGAGGGTTGCGCGTCACGGTACTCTGGTCTCAGTTTGCATCCTTCCCTTGAGCTAACTCGGTCACTCTTTTTCCGCCTCCTTCTCCGACTATTAGTATGGGGCGGAGTTTTGTTGAGTCTGATATATAGTTCTGTTCCCTTTTCTGTTTCCTTATGAAGAATACACGGCCGACCTGCTTCTAACCATCACCTTCTTGTAACTAATTCAGTCGATCTTGTTCTGGCCTTTTTCTGAAAACAGCGTCTTGTAGGAGTCTTTGTTATTCTCCTATAGTTCGCGGTACTCTGATCTCAGTTTACTTACTTCCATTCAGCTAACTCGATCGCTCTTTTTTCGGCCTCTTTCTCCGTCAATCTTATGGTAGCGGCGTCGTGCGGGAGTCTCTGATGCTTGTTTCAATTGTGCTGTCTCCTCGTACGCGGCCGACTAGCTTCTAACCACCAGGATCTTCTAACTCGATCGCTCTTTCTCCGTCTATCTTTATGGGGCGGAGTATTGCGGGCGTCTCTGATACGTGTTTCCCTTGTTCTGTCTCCTCGTACGCGGCCGACGAGCTTCCAACAACAAGGATTTTCTAACTCGATCGCTCTTTCTCCGTCTATCTCATGGGAACAGAGTCTTTCGGGGGTCTTTGATAATTTCCTTTCTCCTATCTTTCACTGTCTTCTGTCCGCCTCTCCGTCTATTTCCTCTCCGTCTATTTCTTATTATTTTCTTCGTCCATCTATAATTACGGGGCAGTGTCATGTGAGCGTCTATGGTACTTTCCTTTCTATTTGTTCGTTCTCCTTTGCCCTTAAAAGTAAACACTCGTGGAAAGTAAACACACGGCCGACAAGCTTCCCCTAACCACGGACTTCTAACCAATTCGATCATTCTGTTTCCGGCCTCTCTCTCCGTCTCTTTATGGGAATAGCGTCTTGCGGGCGTCTTTGATACTACTTTTCCTTTTGTTTTGTCTCCTTTGTCCTAAAAGTAAACACTCTTCGATAATACACGGCCGACAAGCTTCTAACCATCATCTCCTCCTAACTAATTCGATCATTCTTTTTCTGGACTCTTTCTCCGCCTCTTTATGGGGCGGTGTCTTGCGGAGGGAGTCTTTATACTACTTTTCCCTTGTTATGTTTCCTTCTGAAGAACACACGGCCGACCAGCTTCTCCTAACCACCAACTTCTAACTAATTCAACTCTCTTTTTCTGGTTTTTTCTCCGCCGATATCTATGACAACGGCGTCTGGCGGGAGTCTTTGATACTTATGTTTTCTCTGTCTATCTTTACTTCGTCTATCTTTTCTTCGCCTATCTTTCCTCCGTCTTTCTTTATCCGTCAGTCTTTTTCTCCGTCTATTTTTTTTCCGCGTCCATCTTTATGTTTAACCGAAACACGCGTATAGGTAAACACCGCCAATACCTCGCAACAAATGGAATAGTAAAGACGTGTATTTTCAGGATAAGGAACATGAGTAGAGCAAACGAATCTCTGTCCTACTTAACATGACTTACAATCTACCTAGCCTTAACTATCCTAACTTAAATTAACCTAAACAAACGTGACCTAGTCCAATCTATCCTATCATTAACTCACCTAGCATAACCTTTTCTTTAAACTTTCTCCTTTTTTACTATCTGTCTGTCAGTCTGGTTATACGCTATTAAAACAAACGTATTTATAAACAGTGCAAATACCCAGCAACAAAAAGTGTAGTATAGAGGCGTATTTTCATGGGCAGGAACGTTCATCCAATCCGTTCACAGCCTCGCTCTGGCCGGGCAAGGGATGGATCGCGAGGGTTCCTGACCTGTCGCAGTTCCATTGATGAAGGACCGGCGAGTGTTGACTTGGTAAACAGCGCCGCGTGGAGCCGGGCTACAGGTGTCCGCGTGACGGCTGGGCGGCTCAGGTATCGCGATGGCTTTGAATGGCGGACAGAAATTAAGGCTGTCGATGTGATGAACGATTGGTTGGCGTGTGAATAGCGGTGAAGGAACACACACACACACACACACACACACACACACACACACGTACGCACGCACGCACGCACGCACGCACGCACGCACGCACACACACACACACACACACACACACACACACACACACACACACACACACACACACACACACACACACACACACACACACACAGATTTCTCATGTGTTATATAGTGTCAAGTTAAGAAGCATCAAAGTGACTCCTAACACTGTTCCGCTTATGTCGTGTCAAATAAGAAAGTGTGTAAAGCATCAAACTACCTATTATATGAAGGACACACATGCGATCATAGTCCTGAACCCTCAGGAACGCCAGAGACAAAGTGCAAAATAGTATCGAAGTGACTCCCAAAACTGTTCTGCTAATCTTATGACGCGGCAAATAAACAAATAATCTAAAGTATCAAAGTACCTAATATATGAATGACACAAGTGCGATCAGATTCCTCAACACAGTCACGCTAGAGACATCAAGAGGAAAATAGTATCAGAGTGACTCCTAACCCTTTAGCAGCGAGGGCCTTGATTCTGAATGCTCCCTCTAAGCGAGTTAATTTTGAAAATATCACTAACGCAAATCATTATATAACACATATCAACGCACTGTCATCAGTTTCTGCAGCCTCCAAAATATTTACCTCTACTAAAGTACTTTATTAATCACTTAATAATACGTATAAATTACAGCGCGCCAGTAACTCTCCGTAGGCGTTCGACAGGTGGTCTAAAGAAAACGAGCCCGTTTTGAGGGAGACGTAAATAAGGATAAATAAATATATTCCTCATGAGAGGTCCTGACATCTGGTGACAGTCCTCGGAACCTCAACCTTCTCGCCTTGCTCCCAAGGGTTTAGCTGAACCTCTCTCTCTCTCTCTCTCTCTCATTATTCATACAATTCTAACGACTAATAAGCCATGGCAAGATTCAAAAGATATTTGTGTGTGTGTGTGTGGGGGGGGGACCCCTTCATTATTATTTTTTTTTTTTTACTTTCCGAAAAAATTCCTGCATTTTTATCCTTGCATTTCTTTTTGGAGACGGCGTTGTGAAAGGCCCTCGCCTGTCTGATTGTTCTGTGGGACTAGGGGAAGGTAATTAGGTCTGAGTTTGACCACGAAGGTCACCCTTGGGAGTACTTTGTTTATTCCTTTTCTCGTTTTTTATGAGTAGCTTGTGTTCTTTATTTTAGAGGAAAGAAGTGTGTGTGTGTGTGTGTGTGTGTGTGTGTGTGTGTGTGTGTGTGTGTGTGTGTGTGTGTGTGTGTGTGTGTGTGTGTTCTTTGTCCATGTTGTAAATCAGAATGTAAAAAAAAAGAAAGAAAAAAGAGAGAGAGAAAAAAATAGAATAACACCAAAATAACAGGCTTGAGTCGTTTTTGTGGTATGTCATCCACAACGAAAGAATAGAAAGGAAAATATTACTAATGTAGCTTCACATCTTGTGTGATATTATGAAAATTAGCCGCTGTACATAGCTCAGTGATGTATTGTGCTCTGAAATGACTACCAGATATCCGCCTACACTGACCAGGAAGGAATCGAACTACGAGCTTCCCAGGCGAAAGTGAGCATTATACTGACTGAGCTACTGCGGCTATGTTGCAATTTCATCAAATCTTACTTTCGTTTCAACACTCTCTCTCTCTCTCTCTCTCTCTCTCTCTCCAGGATGAGGCACCAAAAGAAGAAGTAGTGTGGGTGTGTGTGTGGGTTTGTGTGTGTATAGGCCTATGCTCCTCGCGTTATCTACATGGGAGGGAGGGTGGAAGCGAGGTACCCTGTATGGCAGAGAGAGAGAGAAGGCAGTACTGGCAACATTAGAACACTGCGCCAGCACAGATAACAATCCTGCTCATCACATGTGCCCTGAAGGCGAGGATACTTGGTGCTTTTATAACAGACTTATTCATGAGAATAAAGATATACCTGCTGGTATTCATCAGCAGAAAGTTGGCCACCCCATAAGAGAAGACATAAAGGAGGAGCTGTTGCAGGTGTACAAAAGATTTATCACAGACGAACTCCTGTCAAGGTGCAGTGGCTTCACGCAAAATGCTAATGAAAGCCTAAATGCACTCATATGGACAATGGCACCGAAGACCAGATTCTTCCACAGTGTAAGAATGAACTATCTTGTTGGAAAGGCAATTACAAAATTCAACTTTGGATATACAAGGACCCTCCATGAACACCTTGGAGCAGTCGGCATGGAAATGGCAGAAAAACATGATAGAAGAAGTACTTCTCAGTACCTAAAAAGACAAAAACAAAAAGAAGAAAGAAGAGGAA
>NW_026112264.1:152500-175638 GCF_024679095.1 Eriocheir sinensis
TGATTGTAATGAACAGGATTATTGATATTATTGTTGTTTTTAATTAGTTGGTTGAGTTTGAGTGAAGTTTTTTTATTGTTAGTAGACTGAGGCTGACTGCTCATTGTGGGTGAAGGCTATTTATCTACCAATCTACTTCTATCTCTTTATTTAATAATTGTCCTATTTTTATTCACTGTTGAAAGGCATTTTATTACGACTTCTCTCGTGTTGAAATCTTTTTTTTTTATCTTTATTTATTTATTTAATTATCGGTTTTATTTGATGTATGTAAATTGAATTTTAATTTTTTTTTTATTTATATTTATTGTAGAAAGACTTTGTATTTATTGCAGGACTGATTTTGACATTTTCTTTTTTGTAAAGTTGAAAGGCTTAATGTTCATCCATTTATCTACTTATTTATCTTATTTATTTTATAGTTTTTATTTTTATTTTCATTTATTTATTGTTGGAAGGATTTGCATTTCTAGCAGATCGAGGCTATTCCTCTTGTGTTGATTATCTTGATTTTATCTTATTAATTATTTTCTATATTTTAATTATTGTTGATAGACTGTATTTCTAGCGTCGAGCACACACTTACCCTTGAGTTGAAAGGCTTTAAAAAGAGACAGTGAGGATAACGCTTGAAATAACACAGAGTACGCGGGAAGAAATCTACCCAATACAAGACAACCTAACACACAAGACTAAGGACAAGTAGCATTAGTCCATCACAGTGGCTCTGTAATCGCCTGAACCAAACTTCTTTTCAGTCTTCCACACACCATTACAGCGGTTAGGTTGACGCAACACCAGAAACAGTCAAGAAATTTCCTGCACTGCTTTCTAATTTCTTAACGAATTCCAAACATGAAATGTGCCAAACACTATACAAGGAATTAAGTCTTTGTATTGGCTGTTGGAGGCTTGCCAACCCATCATGGTTAGAACTCAGAAAGTGGCCCTAAATCCATAAATCAGCCTTATACACCATCAAGACTTCTGTCCTCATCAACACATATGCTGAAGAAAGTAATACTTTTTAGATAGACATGTGCGTATTGAAGAAAGAGAGCTACTCAACACCACAGGACAGCCAGCGCAAGAATTTAGTCCGTTTTCAAGAAGATCTGATACTACTCACTTTTTTGGAGACTTCTTGACCATCAGATGGTAGGTTTACCTGGAAAGAAAAAGAATACAGTCATTACTTGAAGAAGACTCAAACTTTAAGTATGTCAAATTTTCTAATCACGATAGCAAACAACCTCCTTGTATATATTCAGTTAGAAACTTATGAAAAGTAGGGGGAGAAAGGTGAGTGGAGGTCGATGGAGAGGGAGAAGGAAAAGAGGAGGAGAAAGAGGGAGGTGATGCCTGTCTCAAGTTCTTGTAAAACCCTGTTAATTCAATTTGTCTGTGGCTCTTGGGAAATGGTTGTGGATGGAGTTGTAAAGCATGACCAACATCTCTAAACCAGTCTTATGTACCATCGCTTCGTTTTTATCATCCTCTCCTCCTCCTTCTCATTTTGTCAGTTGGCTTCTTCTCCTTCTTCCTCCATTCTTACTTTTTATCATCATTTTAGCCTTCATCCTTTTCCATGTCTCCCTTCCTCTTTCCTTCTTCCTCTTTCTCCTTCCTTCCTCTAATCTCCTTTTCCTCTTACAGGAACAGTTCAGTAACACACACATCGCCGAACCTATGCAGGTACTTTCCTGTTCTAACGCTGCTATACTCATCCGCAGTGCAGCTGCTAGTCACGTGCCAGCTGAAAGGAAAGAATGAGCTTCGTTCGTTCACCATTGTTTCGTCGCTCGCCTATATATATATATATATATATATATATATATATATATATATATATATATATATATATATATATATATATATATATATAGATATCTATATATATATATAATTAATAAAATAAAACTATAATACTAAATACTAAACAGGAAAATATGAAAAACAAGAAGAATCATGAATTTATAAAATAGGTTTGGAACTAACATTTTAATTTATTTCATAATTAATTTACTATTTATTACTTTATTTATTTCTTAATATCATTATTCTGCCATTATTTAACCTTTTTTTCATTTTTACTTATTTAAATTTATTTCTTCTTTCAGTTACTGGTTTGTTTATTAATATTACGTAAACATTCATTCATTCTAAAATAGTTGTAGGAGGGCAAAACAAAAACAAGTCACATTTATACATTTTATTACACATACTCTCATACATATTACCACACATATTACCACACATGGTATTTACTCGCCCACAATATTCTGTCCTGCCAGGCCACTGCTCCGGGTGTTGTAGTAGTCCATGAGGTAGGCGCGGATTCCCGTGCTTTTATATGCCACATGGGGATCAGATGATCAGCTGTCAGAAATCTTGGCACTGTCGGAGAATTGTCCACGACATGTCGTCGACACTTCGGTGACATGCGAAGACAATTCGGAGACTTGTCGCCAGTTATTCCGCGACAAAAAACGACATGGACGCCAAATAGTCGGCGACATGTCTCCGAATTGTCCCCGAATTGTCTTGAGCATTCGCCGACATGGCGCCGAATGGTCACGAACTGTAAGAATTTTGGTCATGTCGGCGAACCGGTCGCCGAATTTTTTTACGAACTGAAATGGTAAGTCAGTCAGCTATGCACGGCAATATAACGCAACCACAAACCCTTAAGGAATACGCCAATAGTGTTCTGAATTTTGTGAAGGAGAAAGAACACTGAAAGGCGGTACATGTATGCGCACCAACTCTTTTTAAATACAGCTCTGGAGTGAAGGAAAGAGAAAGAACATTGAAATTATAATACTCAGTTACGTAAAGCATGAAAATACATGTATCAACCATTAAGGAAGATTCTAATGCCATTCCTAAGTGTACAAAGGAGTAAGAACACTGAAATGCGGTAATTATATATCCATTACCTCTTTTAAATACAGTTCTAGAGTGAAATGAAGAGAAAGAACATTGAAGGTATACTACTCAGCTACGTACGGCAAGAGAATACATGTATGAACCCTCAAGGAGGATTCTAATACCATTCTAAATTGTATAAAGAACACAGAAATGCGGTAAAAAAAAAAAAACGAATTACATGACTCCAGACTGGAGACTGTAGAACGCTTAACCTCAGACCATTCTATCATTTCTGATTGGGGTAAAAGGAACCTTGTGTCCTTCAATGCCTCAAAAATCCAATTTCTCCACCTATCAACTTGACACAATCTTCCAAACACCTATCCCTTATTCTTCGAAAACACTCAGCTGTCGCCGTCTTCAGCACCAAACATCCTCGGTCTATCCTTAACTCAAAATCTTAACTGGAAACTTCATATCTCTCTCACTAAATTAGCTTCCTCGAGGTTGGGCGTTACGTATCGTCTCCGCCAGTTCTTCTCCCCCGCACAGTTGCTATCCATATACAGGGGCCTTGTCCGCCCTCATATGGAGTATGCATATCACGTGTGGGGGGGCTCCACTCACACAGCTCTTCTGGACAGAGTGGAGTCTAAGGCTCTTCGTCTCATCAGCTGGCGATTACGAGAGAGAGAGAGAGAGAGAGAGAGAGAGAGAGAGAGAGAGAGAGAGAGAGAGAGAGAGAGAGAGAGAGAGAGAGAGAGAGAGTAATCTAACCTAATCTCGCCTTACCTAACCCTAACCGAACCTAACCTAACCTAACGTAGCCTTACTTAATATAGTGTAAAGTAATGCACGAAGACCTAACCTAACTTAACTATCGTTACCTGACCTAACTTAACCTAATCTATCCTAGCGAGAAGGCGAGGGCGAGAGAAGGCGAGAGAGGGTAAGGGGAAGGATGTGAGAGTGGGGCGAGTCTAGAGAAATACAGGAAGACCTAACCCAGCTTACCCTAGCCTTATACCTAACCTAATATAATCTAACCTAATATATCCTAGCGAGAGGGAGCAGACAAGGGAAGGAGAGGTAAGAGGCATGATGGGGACGAGTCTATCTTAGCGAGAGGGAAAGGGCGAAGGAGAGGGAGAGGGTGAGAGGGACGACTTACCTAACCTAACCTCACCTAGTCTTACCTACTCTAACTTTAACTAGTCTTACCTAACCTAGCTTCATCTAGCCTTACATAACCTAATCTATCCTAGGAAGCAGGTAGGAGCGAGAGAAAGGGAATGCCAGTGCGAGGCAAGGAGTGCAAAAGGGACGACTCAACCTAACCTTACCTAGCCTAACCTAACCTAACGTAACCCAATTTTAACTAGCGAGCAGACAATTAAGCCAAGGTCAGCATCCCACCCAGACAATTAAGCCAGGGTCAGCGTCTCACCCAGACAATTAAGACAAGGTCAGCACCCCACCCAAACAATTAAGACAGGGGCAGCATCTCACCCAGACAATTAAGACAAGGTCAGCATCCCATCCAGACAATTAATCCAGGGTCAGCATCCCACCCAGACAATTAAGCCAAGGTCAGCATCCCATCCAGACAATTAAGCCAAGGTCAACATCCCACCCAAACAATTAAGCCAAGGTCAGCATCCCACCTAGACAATTAAGCCAAGGTCAGCATCCCACCTAAACAATTAACCCAGGGTCAGCATCCAACCTAGACAATTAAGCCAAGGTCAGCATACCACCCAGACAAATAAGCCAAGGTCAGCATCCCACCTGGACAATGCAGCCAAGGTCAGTATACCACCCAGACAATTAAGCCAAGGTCAGCATCCCACCTACACAATTAAGCCAGGGTCAGCATCCCACCTAGACAATGAAGCCAAGGTCAGCATACCACCCAGACAAATAAGCCAAGCTCAGCATCCCACCTAGACAATGCAGCCAAGGTCAGCATCCCACCTAGACAATTAAGCCAGGGTCAACATCCCACCTAGACAATTAAGCCATGATCAGCATCCCACCCAGACAATTAAGCCAGGGTCAACATCCCACCTAGACAATTAAGCCATGATCAGCATTCCACCCAGACAATTAAGCCAGGGTCAGCATCCCACCCAGACAATTAAGCCAAGGTCAGCATTCCACCCAGACAATTAAGCCAAGGTCAGCATCCCACCCAGACAATTAAGCCAAGGTCAGCATTCCACCCAGACAATTAAGCCAGGGTCAGCATCCCACCTAGACAATTAAGCCAAGGTCAGCATACCACCCAGACAATTAAGCCAGAGTCAGCATCCCACCTAGACAATTAAGCCAAGGTCAGCATACCACCCAGACGAATAAGCCAAGGTCTGCATCTCACCCAGACAATTAAGCCAAGGTTTGCATCCCAAACAGACAATTAAGCCAGGGTCAGCATCCCATCCAGACAATTAAGCCAGGGTCAGCATCCCAAACAGGCAATTAAGCCATGGTCATCATCTCACCCAGACAATTAAGCCAAGGTCAGCATCCCACCCAGATAATTAAGAAAAGGTCAGCATCCCACCCTGACAATTAAGCCAGGTTCAGCATCCTACCCTGACAATTAATCTAGGGTCAGCATCCCACCCTGACAATTAAGCCAAGGTCAGCATCCCACCTTGGCAAATGAGCCAGGATCACAATCCCACCCTGACAATTGAGCCAGGGTCAGCATCCCACCCAGGCAGTTAAGCCAGGGTCATCATCCCACCCAGGCAGTTAGGCCAGGGTCAGCATCCCACCCAGCAGTTGCTCGTGGTCAACATCCCACCCAGGCAGTTAAGCGAGGGTCAGCATTCATCCCAGGCAGTTTAGCCAGGTCAGCATCCCACCCAGGTAAGCCAAGGTCAGCATCCCACCCAGGCAGTAAAGCCAAGGTCAGCATCCCACCCAGGCAGTTAAGCCAATGTCAGTATCCTACCCAGGCAGTTAAGCCAAGGTCAGCATCCCACCCAGGCAGTTAAGCCAGGGTAAGCATCCAACCCAGGCAGTTATGCCAGGGCCAGCATCCGACCCTGGCAGATAAGCCACGGTCAGCATCCCACCCAGACAATTAAGCCAGGGTCAGCATCCCACCCAGGAAATTAAGCCAGGGTCAGCATCCCAACCAAGCAGTTAAGCCAACGTCAGCATCCCACCCATGCAGTTGAGCCAGGGTCAGCATCCTACCCAAGCAGTTAAGCCAGGGTCAGCATCCTACCCAGGCAGTTAAGCCAAGGTCAGCATCCTACCCAGGCAGTTAAGCCAAGGTCAGCATCCCACCCAGGCAGTTAAGCCAATGTCAGCATCCCACCCAGGCAGTTAAGCCAAGGTCAGCATCCCACCCAGGCAGTTAAGCCAGGGTCAGCATCCCACCCAGGCAGTTAAGCCAGGGTCAGCATCCCACCCAGGCAGTTAAGCCAAGGTCAGCATCCCACCCAGGCAGTTAAGCCAGTGTCAGCATCCACCCAGGGTCAGCATCCCACCCAGGCAGTTCGGCCAAGGTCAGCATCCCACCCAGGCAGTTAAGCCAGGGTCAGCATCCCACCCAGGCAGTTAAGCCAAGGTCAGCATCCCACCCAGGCAGTTAAGCCAAGGTCAGCATCCCACCCAGGCAGTTAAGCCATGGTCAGCATCCCACCCAGGCAGTTAAGCCAAGGTCAGCATCCTACCCAGGCAGTTAAGCCAGGGTCAGCATCCCACCCAGGCAGTTAAGCGGGGTCAGCATCCCACCCAGGCAGTGTCAGCATCCCACCCAGGCAGTTAAGCCAAGGTCAGCATCCCACCCAGGCAGTTAAGCCAGGTCAGCATCCCACCCAGGCAGTTGCCAAGGTCAGCATCCCACCCAGGCAGTTAAGCCAAGGTCAGCATCCCACCCAGGCAGTTAAGCCAAGGTCAGCATCCCACCCAGGCAGTTAAGCCAAGGTCAGCATCCCACCCAGGCAGTTAAGCCAAGGTCAGCATCCCACCCAGGCAGTTAAGCCAGGGTCAGCATCCCACCCAGGCAGTTAAACCAGGGTCAGCATCCCACCCAGGCAGTTAAGCCAAGGTCAGCATCCCACCCAGGCAGTTAAGCCAAGGTCAGCATCCCACCCAGGCAGTTAAGCCAAGGTCAGCATCCCACCCAGGCAGTTAAGCCAGGGTCAGCATCCCACCCAGGCAGTTAAGCCAGGGTCAGCATCCCACCCAGGCAGTTAAGCCAGGGTCAGCATCCCACCCAGGCAGTTAAGCCAAGGTCAGCATCCCACCCAGGAAATTAAGACAAGGTCAGCATCCCAACCACGCAGTTAAGCCAAGGTCAGCATCCCACCCAGGCAGTTAAGCCAGGGTCAGCATCCCACCCAGGCAGTTAATCCAGGGTCAGCATCCCACCCAGGCAGTTAAGCCAGGGTCAGCATCCCACCCAGGCAGTTAAGCCAAGGTCAGCATCCCACCCAGGCAGTTGCCAAGGTCAGCATCCCACCCAGGCAGTTAAGCCAAGGTCAGCATCCCACCCAGGCAGTTAAGCCAGGTCAGCATCCCACCCAGGCAGTTGCCATGGTCAGCATCCCACCCAGGCAGTTAAGCCAGGGTCAGCATCCCACCCAGGCAGTTAAGCCAAGGTCAGCATCCCACCCAGGCAGTTAAACCAGGATCATCAGCCCACCCCCGCAGTTAAGCCACGGTCAGCATCCCACCCAGGTAGTTAAGCCAAGGTCAGCATCCCACCCAGGCAGTTAAGCCAAGGTCAGCATCCCACCAAGGCAGTTAGGCCAAGGTTAGCATCCCACCCAGGCAGTTAAGCCAGGGTCCTCATCCCACCCAGGCAGTTAAGCCAGGATCAGCATCCCACCCAGGTAGTTAAGCCAAGATCAGCATCCCACCCAGGCAATTAAACAAGGGTCAGCATCCCACCCAGGCAGTTAAACAAGGGTCAGCATCCCACCCAGGCAGTTAAGCCAGGGTCAGCATTCTTCCCAGGCAGTTAAGCCAGGGTCATCATCCCACCCAGGCAGTTAAGCCAGGGTCAGCATCCCACCCAGGCAGTTAAGCCAAGGTCAGCATCCCACCCAGGCAGTTAAGCCAGGGTCAGCATCCCACCCAGGCAGATAAGCCAAGGTCAGCATCCCACCCAGGCAGTTAAGCCAAGGTCAACATCCCACCCAGGCAGTTGAGCCAAGGTAAGCATCCCACCCAGGCAGTTAAGCCAAGGTCAGCATCCCACCCAGGCAGTTAAGCCAAGGTCAGCATCCCACCCAGGCAGTTAAGCCAAGGTCAGCATCCCACCCAGGCAGTTAAGCCAAGGTCAGCATCCCACCCAGGCAGTTAAGCCAGGGTCAGCATCCCACCCAGGCAGTTAAGCCAGGTCAGCATCCCACCCAGGCAGTTAAGCCAAGGTCAGCATCCCACCCAGGCAGTTAAGCCAAGGTCTGCATCCCACCCAGGCAGTTAAGCCAAGGTCAGCATCCCACCCAGGCAGTTAAGCCAAGGTCAGCATCCCACCCAGGCAGTTAAGCCAGGGTCAGCATCCCACCCAGGCAGTTAAGCCAAGGTCAGCATCCCACCCAGGCAGTTAAGCCAAGGTCAGCATCCCACCCAGGCAGTTAAGCCAGGGTCAGCATCCCACCCAGGCAGTTAAGCCAAGGTCAGCATCCCACCCAGGCAGTTAAGCCAAGGTCAGCATCCCACCCAGGCAGTTAAGCCAGGGTCAGCATCCCACCCAGGCAGTTAAGCCAAGGTCAGCATCCCACCCAGGCAGTTAAGCCAAGGTCTGCATCCCACCCAGGCAGTTAAGCCAAGGTCAGCATCCCACCCAGGCAGTTAAGCCAAGGTCAGCATCCCACCCAGGCAGTTAAGCCAGGTTCCGCATCCCACCCAGGCAGTTAAGCCAAGGTCAGCATCCCACCCAGGCAGTTAAGCCAGGTCAGCATCCCACCCAGGCAGTTAAGCCAAGGTCTGCATCCCACCCAGGCAGTTAAGCCAAGGTCAGCATCCCACCCAGGCAGTTAAGCCAGGGTCAGCATCCCACCCAGGCAGTTAAGCCAAGGTCAGCATCCCACCCAGGCAGTTAAGCCAAGGTCTGCATCCCACCCAGGCAGTTAAGCCAAGGTCAGCATCCCACCCAGGCAGTTAAGCCAAGGTCAGCATCCCACCCAGGCAGTTAAGCCAGGGTCAGCATCCCACCCAGGCAGTTAAGCCAAGGTCAGCATCCCACCCAGGCAGTTAAGCCAAGGTCAGCATCCCACCCAGGCAGTTAAGCCAAGGTCAGCATCCCACCCAGGCAGTTAAGCCAAGGTCAGCATCCCACCCAGGCAGTTAAGCCAAGGTCAGCATCCCACCCAGGCAGTTAAGCCAAGGTCAGCATCCCACCCAGGCAGTTCTGCCAAGGTCAGCATCCCACCCAGGCAGTTAAGCCAAGGTCAGCATCCCACCCAGGCAGTTAAGCCATGGTCAGCATCCCACCCAGGCAGTTAAGCCAGGGTCAGCATCCCACCCAGGCAGTTAAGCCAGGGTCAGCATCCCACCCAGGCAGTTAAGCCAAGGTCAGCATCCCACCCAGGCAGTTAAGCCAGGGTCAGCATCCCACCCAGGCAGTTAAGCCAGGGTCAGCATCCCACCCAGGCAGTTAAGCCAAGGTCAGCATCCCACCCAGGCAGTTAAGCCAGGGTCAGCATCCCACCCAGGCAGTTAAGCCAAGGTCAGCATCCCACCCAGGCAGTTAAGCCAAGGTCAGCATCCCACCCAGGCAGTTAAGCCAAGGTCAGCATCCCACCCAGACAATGAAGCCAGGGTGTAGCTACATGGAATCCGGGCCACTAAGCCAGGGTCTTCATCCCTTCCCATTACTTTTATTTTTGATACCCTTCCGTTGTTGTGGTCTTCCCCCTTCTCCCAAACACACACACACACACACACACACACACACACACACACACACACACACATACACTCACACAGTCCTATTGTTTGTGCAGTTGGCAACGTTTTTTTCTGCATTTTACAAAATTTTCTTCAAGCGCCGGACGACTGTTGTGAGTGGAATCCTTGCTCCTTTTTCAACGTTAAACTTAAATCCTTATTTAAATTAAAGTTAAACTGAACTGAAACTTAACCAAGTTGTAAAACCTTGCACACATTTTTTTTGGTCTTATCTTTTTTGTTTGTTTTTTTTGCTGTTTTTTTTATTTATTTATTTTTTTTTTTACTTGTTTTACTTTTCTTTTTTAGAGGCCATAGCGCTGCCGGGCAGGGCGGGTGAGGTGCTTAGTGCATCGTTTTGGCACTCTTCGCTTCTGGCGCCGACTGCTCCTCCTTCCTCGCACGCTTCACCCTCGGTAGAATAGGCCTAACAAACTGCTCAAGCGGCCAGCCGGTCTCTTTATACATCCTTTCCTCCTGTTGCTTGATCCTCTCGGCATCCCGCCTCACCGTCTCTTGGGCCGCAAGAAACTGCGCCCTGACCTCCGCCATGTTCTCCCCCGGCCTCTCTCCCAGCCAGCTGGCTCGCAGTTCAAGATACTGCTCCCACTTCTCCTCTTCACGTCTCCGTTTGGCCTCCTTTCTGTCCTCCGCTCTCTCCCTCGCCCGCCTCTTTTTCTCCTCCTCCTCTTGCTCTCGCAGCAGGCGGTCCCGGTGTTCAACAAACCTCTTCAACTCCTCCTGCTGACGGATCCGTTCCTGTTCCCGCCTCTCCCTCTCCTGCTCGTACAGCATCTGTCTGTACTCCCTCTCCTGCTCCATCCTCTCCTCCTCCTCCTCCAGCCCACGACGCTCCTACTCCTCCTCCTCTCCTTGCGGCGGCGATGTTCCAGTACTTCCGATCGGCTCGCCGCTTTTCCTGCTCAAATTCTGTCTCCGCGCTCCCTTGGGGCGCTTCTTGGCTCCTTCTTTGCTTCTTTCTCTCTCGGCGGGGCCTCGCTCTGACCCCCTTCCTTCCCGAAACACTTGGTGCATCCGGGCTTCCTGCAGCCCCTTTCTTCGACGACTTTTTTCTTTCCGAGGGGCCTCCTGCCCGCCCTCGGCCCGCTGAGCTTTCCTCCTGAAGCACTTGGTGCACCCAGGCTCCTGCAACCCCCTTCTTCCGCGGCAGGCCCCTCTCCTCCCGCTCCTTCAGCACCCTGAAGGCAGACTGTAGCGCCTGGAACTGCTTGGTGGCAGCCTTAATATTGTCCGGGTTTTTGTCGGGGTGAAGCCGCAGGGCCGCCTTGTGGTAGGCCTTCTTCACCTCGGCGAAGGGCGCGTCCTCGGCCACGCCAAGGAAGCGGTAGATGCTGCGTTGGGGGCAGGCCATCGGGGCTCTCGCTATCATAAGGGCGCCGATTCAACACGTCACCTCGGTTTGGCATTGGCGGATTTAGGTAGCCTGGAGTTGACATTGCACCCCCCCGAGTCTAGAGCTGGTGGCACCCAAGACCTTGGTGGCACCTGCTGCTGAACTCTGACGACTTCACGCGCCTCACTCCCCCTGTTTCCTGACACTGTCGCTTGTTATTAAGAAAACTGCGGCCGCCATCGTCTCCCGCAGAAACTTCCGCATCATATTGCCGCGAATCTGCAACAGTAATGTGAACATAAGGATGCACATAATTATCTTCTCGCGCATGTTATTGAGATCCATGAAAGGACATGTTTCCTTCCCTCTAAAGCGGCGTCCACACAATGCGGGACTTGTTATAATTCCCCTGCCATTCCTCTGCTTCCCTTCCCTTTCCCTGGCATCCCCACCCCCACTTCCGCCCCTGTCATTCCTTTGCTTCCCTTCCCTGCCGTCCACACCTTACCCCTTCCTCCCCCTTGCCATTCCTCTGTGTCCCTTCCCTCGCCACCCCTGTCTCTGCCTTACTTCCCCTTGCCATTCCTTTGCCTCCCTTCTTTCTTTCCCCTGCCACGCCCTCCCTGGATTCCTTCCTTCCCCCTTCCATTCCTCTGTTTTCCTTCCCCTGCCGCACCCTTCCCTGTCATCCTTCCGCCCCCCTGCCATTCTCCTGCTTCCATTCTTTAACCCTATCTCACTTCCTCCCCCTGCCATTCCTCTGCTTTGCTTTCCCTGCCGCGCCCTCCCTGCCTTCCTTCCTCCCCTTGACGTTATTAGAACTTAATTTATCTGATTAAATTTGAAAACGTCTAATGTCTGGGCAAAGAAGGAGAGAGGGAGAGGGCGAGGGGGAGGGTGTGAGAGGGGCGAGTCCAGAGGAATGCACGAAGACCTAACTTAACTCTGCCTTACCTGACCTGACCTAACTTAACCTAATCTATCTTAGCGACAGGGCAAGGGCGAGAGAAAGGGAGAGGGTGAGAGGGACGACTTACCTAACCTAACTTTACCAAGCCTTACCTAACCTAACTTAACCTAATTTATCTTAGCGAGAGGGCAAGAGGAAGAGAGAGGGAGAGGGCGAGGGAGAGGGGGGGAGACGAGGGAGAGGGGGGAGACGAGGGGGAGGGGGGAGGCAATGGGTGTGACAGGGAGGCTAGAGAAATGCACAAAGACCTAACCTAACCTAATCTATCTTAACGAGAGGGCAAGGGCGAGAGAGAGGGAGAGGGTAATGTTGTAAGAGTGACGCCTTCGCTTAACCTAACCTAACCTAGCTTATCCTAGCCTTACTTAACCACATCTAACCTTACCTTACTTTCCTAACCTTACCTAACCTAGCTTATCCTAGCCTTACTTAACCACATCTAACCTTACCTAACTTTCCTAACCTAACCTAACCTAGCTTATCCTAGCCTTACTTAACCACATCTAACCTTACCTAACTTTCCTAACCTAACCTAACCTAGTTTATCCTAGCCTTACTTAAACACATCTAACCTTACCTAACTTTCCTAACCTTACCTAACCTAGCTTATCCTAGCCTTACTTAACCACATCTAACCTTACCTAACTTTCCTAACCTAACCTAACCTAGCTTATCCTAGCATTACTTAAACACATCTAACCTTACCTAACTTCCCTAACCTTACCTAACCTAGCTTATCCTAGCCTTACTTAACCACATCTAACCTTACCTAACTTTCCTAACCTTACCTAACCTCACCTAGCACCGAGCCTTCCCTAACCTAACCTAACATTGCCGAGCCTTACCTAAGCTAACCTATCTTAACCTAGCTTTACCTTACCTAACCTACCTTAACCTATCCTCACTTAACCTAATATAATCTAATATATTCCAGCGCGAGAGAGAGAGAGAGAGAGAGAGAGAGAGAGAGAGAGAGAGAGAGAGAGAGAGAGAGAGAGAGAGAGAGAGAGAGAGAGAGAGAGAGAGAGAGAGAGAGAGAGAGAGAGAGAGAGAGAGAGAGAGAGAGAGAGAGAGAGAGAGAGAGAGACGGTAAGCAGAACAGGTTCAGGGGAGGCGGTGGCTGAACGGATAGCGAGACGGCCCCGCGTTCAGGAGGACGCGAGTTCAATCCCCGACCGGTGCCACCAAGCTGGGATTTTTCAGCCGCCGCCGAGTGGCTTAAAACTACCCACATGCTGTCCAGAAGACCACCTATCAACCCGGACTCTAGATTCTAGGATTAAAGATGAGCTCCGGGAGGGCAGCATGAGCCAATGCAAGATGGCGCCACTATAAACTAGAGATGTATCGGATATCCGCATCCGCATACGCGGAACATCCGCATATTTTTTCACATCCGCATCCGCATCCGCATCCGTAGTTGTGATAAACTGAACATCCGCCTCCGCCTCCGCATCCGCATTTGTGGTGAAATATACATCCGCATCCGCATCCGCATCCGCACTCTACAGAGGATGTGTGGATGCGGATGTGTTTTGTGTATTGCACAACCTATAGATTATAGAGTAATATATAGACACGCAGTTACAGACTAGCAGAGTAGAGGAGTACTGCCTGGTGCTTACAGACTTAGAGTTCAGACAAAGCTTAGAAATGTGGAGTAGATTTATTGATGTGTGTCTAATGAATTAATTATCTAGTAAAACTAAAGGAAATAATATCACGGATTAATTTCCTTTCAAACTTACACAACGTAATGTGTCTAGAATTTATGGGAAGGTCAGTAGGAGGGGGCGAATTTTACTTAGTGACTATGAAGTACAAATACATAGTAAATAAACTGCAAACTGTGAATGGTGGAATGTTAGATACTTAGTAACGACAGATGAGTGAGTCACTGTGTGTGTGTGTGTGTGTGTGTGTGTGTGTGTGTGTGTGTGTGTGAGGAGGGTGAAGAGGGAGATAGAGAGTAGGCTTATCACCCTTGCTTGTCACATTCACCCCGATGCCTTTGTGCTTTTGAGAGAGAGAGAGAGAGAGAGAGAGAGAGAGAGAGAGAGAGAGAGAGAGAGAGAGAGAGAGAGAGAGAGAGAGAGAGAGAGAGAGAGAGAGAGAGAGAGAGAGAGAGAGAGAGAGAGAGAGAGAGAGAGAGAGAGAGATTGTAATGTGTGTGTCGTGTGGCTGAGTAATGTCGTACATTGCAGTCTTAGACCTTATTCCCACTTCACACGATAGAATTCAGTGCTTCTTCCTTAAATACTTTTAATGCGAATGTTTCCATAATTATACAAATAATAATATTAAAAAAAATATGAACCGGCAGCGCTGAGCTCTTCTTATAGCACGAGTTTTCCTGTTGTCGCCTGTTTCCCCTGATACAGTGAGTTGCCGATGAAAAGATTTTCACAGAGGAAGGGTAATATTAGCTATTGTTTTATTATTATTATCATTATTACTGTTATAGAGGGCTTTTCGATGTATTTCTTACTAGAATTTAATGCAATGAAGCATTAGAATAAAGGAATTTTCTTTTCACATTTGCTAAGCATCTCGAAAATTTATAATACTGATCCATAAGTTGTAAACTGGCATCTGAGCATAAGTCCTACACAGTACACTGGCAGCTAGGTCATCAGTTTGGTAAGAGTTTGCCTTCGAAGGAAGAAGTACTGCTCCTTCCTTGCTTTGCTCCTCGCTGATAATACAGTTTGCCAGTGATGGTTTAAAAGGATATTATAATCAAGTTTACAAAGCCTTATTGTTCTGTGCTGACTGCTACAGCAGCTGATAAATGGCGTCACATAGCAGTGAGGTGTGAAAATATTTTATGAGCAAATCAAGTGACCTAGCACAGTGTCTGTTGTGCAAGAAAGATTATTCACGAAAGGGACGTGGAACTACATCTCTGAAAAACCACTTGAAATCAGTGCATAAAGAACAGTTTGAAGAGTTAATGGCAAAAGAGACAAAGAAGTTGGAAGAAAAAATATATATAGAAAAAACACCTTTGCAAAAAGCAAAGACAGATGCTAAGCAAAGGAATGTTGCTGAGTATTTTCAGAGTGCAAAATTATGGGATGCTTCTAACCCTAAGGCAAAGAAACTGGATAAATGCATTGCAGAAATGTTAGTCATGGATGATTTGCCTTTCAGTCATGTTGAGGACATAGGATTCATGAGACTGATGACTGAAGCTGCTCCACTATACAGTCTAAAGCAGCGAAATTTATATTCATCAACGATATGTAGTGATATGTATGAGTCTGTTTTCAAGTAAATAAAAGAAATAATTGATGAAGTGAAGCAAGACAACAAACTTTCCTTCACAACTGATGTGTGGTCAGATACCTCAGCAGGTGTCTCATTGCTGAGTTTAACTGCACATACCATAAATAAGGAATTTGAAAGAACAAACTTTGTGCTAGGTGCTGAACCACTGGAAGAACGACATACAGGAGAGTATATTTCCAAAATGTTTGATGATATGCTGATGAAGTGGGACATATCTCGTACAAATGTGCACTGTGTTCTGCGTGATGCTGGGGCAAATATGAAAAAAAGCTCTGTTTCTCTCAGGTGTAAATAATTTGGATTGTACTGTGCATAAAATACAGCTGATTGATAAAACTGGATTATCATCACATTGTGATATAGAAAACATGATCAAAAAAACTCGTAGTATTGCTACGCACTTTCATCACTCAACTATGGCACAAGATGAACTTAAAAAGATTCAGGACAGGCTGCAAGTACCTAAACTCTCTGTTATTCATGATACACCCACAAGATGGAATAGCACCTTACACATGCTAAGAAGAACACTAGAAATAAAGGAATCTGCGTGTGTATGCTGCTAACTCCAAAATCAAACAGCTCAGCAATACTGAGTGGTTGATTATGCATAAATGTGTACAAGCCTTACAACCTTATGAAGATATCACAAAAAAAACTTAGTGACTCCACATCAACAGCAGCTGAAGTGATTCCACTTGTAAAGTCCTTAAAACACACTCTTCAGCATACCACATCAGTAGTTTCTAACCCTGTTGAAGAAACTCATACTTCAGATACAAGCTCTGAAGATGAACCAAGCTCAGGATCAGTGATTGAGTTAAATGAAGACAGACAAGCAACACAGGCAGTAAACTTCATGAAAGAAGCAATGCAAGCTGATGTTGAGAAAAGATTTTCTTGGATTGAAAATGAAGATCTTTACAGAATTGCAACATATATTGACCCAAGATACAAGAGTAAATTTTTTTCTTCATCTCACGTCACTGATCAAGTAAAATCATCACTTGCCAGAGTATGTGAGGAGCTTCGTCAGACGACTATTCTAGAAGAGGAAGATGGAGAGCCAAGAAGGAAACGAAGAAGAGCTGATATGAGTGAAACACCTACCACCTGTGGAACATTAGATGAAGCAATGACCTTTATTCTTGCCTCCAGCAGTGATGATGAAGCAAAACTCATCTGTAGTAACTTTACTCATGAAAGATATTGAGAAATATCACAGAGAGAAAAGAATAAGTGGAACAAGTCAAGATAGTTTGCAATGGTGGAAGACAATGAAGACAGTCTACCCTGATTTGGCAAAGGTAGCTTGCCAGTATCTCTCCTGTCCACCAAGTAGCGTTCCTAGTGAGCAGCTGTTTAGTAGTGCTGGCTTGATATATGACGCTAAGCGCAATCGGTTTTTGCCAGAAATGGTAGATAAGCTACTGTTTTTGAAACGAAACTTGCCCATCTTGAACTTTAAATATTAAGTAATAAATATGTGTTTATAGTATCAGTTCAATCAGTTGGTTATAGATTTATAGTTAACCACTTTCAAAAGGGTGGAGGCTGGGGAAAGTGGTCGGTGGGATGCACGACGAGTTGGGTCCACGTCCCGCATCCTGGTAACGCACAAAATGTGTGGCTGAAACTCGTCATAAAACTTTATTGTAACAAAAAGTACTTCCACTTTACTTCCACTAGTATACTCTGGAGCTCCCTTCCTGCGTCTGTATTTACGTCTTCCTATGACTTAAATACTTTCAAAGAAAGAAGTATCAACTATTAAGACACCATTCGAACTCATTTCGCAGTATTTTGGTTCTCCCACCTTGTTTTTATTTGTTACTCCTCCTGTCTGCATGGTCTGACACTGAAACAGGCTTTTTTTTGGGGGGGGTCCTCTTGGTGAGAACGTTTGACGTAAAAACATCCGCATCCGCATCCGCATCCGCGAGGATGTCATATTTTGATATCCGCATCCGCATTTGCATCCGCATTTTAGTAGAGACTGATATCCGCATTCACATTTGCATCCGCAAAATGACATCCGCATATACATCCGCATCCGCGGATGTCTGAAATTCGACATCCGATACATCTCTACTATAAACATTCGCCAGCGCCAGATCGGGCTCGGCCGACCATCAGGACCCACCGGGAAGAAGCCTTGGACCGACCATCAGGATCCACCGGGAAGAAGCCTACCGGCGCAATAGGCCAAGACGTAAAAAAAAAGGTTTAAAATAGTCAGTGACGTGAGGCTGCCGGAGACCGTCTTGCTCCACCTGCACGGTGTCTCTGCCTGCCTGCCTGGCTGCCTGCCCCCCGCTGCCTCCCCCCGCTGCCTCCCCCCGCCACCCACCCACCTCCCACCCTCTCTACCCCCTCCACTACCCATCCACCCATTAACACCCACCCACAACTCTGACTTTCCACCTTCCTTTCCATTCCCTTCCCTTCCTTAACTCTGATTAATCCTTCTCCTTTTTTTCCATTCTACGTCCTCCTCCTCCTCCTTATCAGACTCCTCCACATTGTCTTCATTTCCTTCTCTTTCTTCTCCTGCACCTTCTTCTCCTTCTCCCTCTCTTCCTTCTCTCCTGCTTCTCTTCTCCCAAACCTTTTATTTAACCTTCCTTTCTTCTTCCTTCTCTTCTTTTCTTCTTCTGCTTCTTCTTTTTCTTCTTCTTCTTCTTCCTTTTCTTCTTCTTTTTCTTTTTTTAATTCTTCTTCTTTTTTTTCTTCTTCTTCTTCTATATCGTTTTCAGTTCCCGATGCCAATCCTTTCTCTTCCCCCACTCACCCAACACCCACTAACCCCGCCACCACCCATCTACCACCCCATCTACCACCCACTTACCGACCCAAACTACCCTCCCACTCTCCCTCTCTTCTTCCTGTTGCCGTTTTTTCTCCTCCTTCCCTTGGCTCTTATTCCTCCCTCCCTTCCTCTCCTTACCTACCCACCAACAACCCTACCCACAACCCTGCTACCTACCTCTCGCCCGCCCACTCGTCTCCGTGATGCCATTTCTCCGCCTTCCTTTCTCTTAGCTCTGATTACTCCTTCCCTTTCCTCGCTCTGCCCACCCACCCACCTCCTCACCCACCCGCCCACCAGACTCCGTGATGCTCTTTCTTCACCTTTTCCCTTCCCTTCTTTTCCCTACTGTAATTCCTCCTCCTCCTCCTCCTCCTCCTTTATCCACTTGTCCTCTTCATCCTATCCCATTTTCTTTTCTTCATTTCCTTCAGTTTTTTTTATATTTTTACTTTCATCACATCTTGTTCTCTCCACTTTCCTCTTTCCTTAAACTCATATTAACCTTTCAATTTCAGTCACTTTCCTCTTCACTCAATTTCCTTTTCTACATTTTCTACCCACCTGATAATTCTACTTTTATCATATTTCTTCTCTCATTCTTTATTTTCCCTTCCCTTTCCTTCCCTAAGTTCTAATTCCTCCTCCTTCCCTTCCTCACCCATCTCTCCTCTTTTCCAGCATAACCCTTCCTATCCTCAACAATATCCCCTACATTTCCTACCCTCTTTGGCATTCATTCTCCCCCCTTCGCTAATCTGTAATTCCTCCTTCCCTTCACCCAAGCCCTTCACCCAAGCCCTCTTCTCTACATGTCCTATCTCTCCCTCATCCATCTCCTTTTCTACATTTCCTAACCTCTCCGTAATGTCACTCTAAGCCAATTTACTTTAACAGGTCATTCATCTTTAACCTCCGTTCCCTATGTAACCTCTAACTCATTCCTTCCCCTTCCCATCCCCATAATCCTCATCCATTTTCTTTTCTATAATTCCTAATCTCTCTATAATATTACTCTCATCCCATTTTTTAACAGGTCATTCATCCTTAACCTTCCTTCCTTATGTAAACTCTAACTCATTCCTTCCCCTTCCCATCCCCATAATCCTCATCCATTTTCTTTTCTATAATTCCTAATCTCTCTATAATATTACTCTCATCCCATTTTTTAACAAGTCATTCATTCTTATCCTTCCTTCCTTATGTAACCTCTAACTCATTCCTTCCCCTTCCCATCCCTGTCATCCTTATCCATTTTCTTTCTATATTTACTACACTTCTTGAAAATATTACTCTCAGCACATTTTTTCCACAGGAGGTCATTCATTCTTAACCTCCTTCCCTTATGTAACCTCTAACTCATTATTTCCCCTTCCCATCCCCTTTATCCTCATCCATTTCCTTCTCTACATTTACTAATCTCTTGATAATTTTACTATCAGCACATTTTTTCAACAGAAGGTCATTCATTCTTAACCTCCTTCCCTTATGTAACCTAACTCATTTTTTCCCCTTCCCATCCCCTTTATCCTCATCCACTTCCTTCTTTACATTTACTAACCTCTTGATAATTTTAGTCTCAGCACATTTCTTTTAACAGGAAAAAGAGGGAGAGAGCAGGTAAGGTTGAGGATGTGAGGGGGACGATTTTATACCTAACCTAACACCTATCCTAACCTAACCTACCTTAACCTAATCTAGCAAGCAGGCGAGCGGGCCAACCTAACCTTACCTAACCTTACCTAACACCTTACCTAACTTAACTCCTTTCCTTATATAACCTCTGACTCGTTCTTCCCCTTCTTATCCTTCTCTCCTCTACCCACACATCCACCCTCATCCTCATCCTTTCCCTCTTCTCCATTCACTCCCCTCTGCTCTACGGTTTTGGTCCCGGCTTTTTATTTTTCCTCACAGGCAAGCTATTTAGTCTCCCCAGCTTCTCTTTACTAAGTCTCTGATTCCTCCTTCCCCTTCCCCTCCTCGGCCCACTTCTCCCTTCTCGGTGTATCCGTTTTCAGTGTATTCCTCTCCTATATTTACTTTCCTCTGTTCTATTTATCTATCTACCTTTTATCAGCATTTTTTTTCAATCTCAAACTCACTCTCAGATTCTTTCAGCTCTCACAACTATTTCCAAAGGCTACAAAGGAGATTAGTCGGGTTCTCATGAGTGTTTCTTCACGTTCATGGTCCAGAAGCCTTGGCAAACTCTCACTAGGCTCATAAAACTACCCATGGAAATACTACTAACATGACCTCTACCAAAGTGTTATCTAATGTGTGAATCGTGAAATGTTTGAGACTATTGGCCTTTTTTTCAATCTCATGGTACAGTAGCCTTGTCAAACTATCACCAGGCTCATAATACTACCCATGGAAATACTACTAACATAACCTCCACGAAAGCCTTGCCAAATGTGAGTGTGTGAGCCCCGAAATGTTTGAGAATATAGGCACTTTTCCACATACATAGTGCGGAAGCCTTGTTAAACTCCCCACAACTACTAACACAACTCCCACGAAAGCCTTACCATGTGTATGAGGATATGTCAGCCTCGAAATACTTGAGTCACTCCTTTGCCTTATCTCCGTTTCGCTTCGGCACTACACAGCAGGCACCCGCATTTGGCAACTCCTCCCTTGGGTCCTCTACTGCCCTCATCGCTCACGTCCCTTTCCTTTCCTTTTTTTTTCTACCCTCTTCTACCTCTCCTCCTTACTGCCTCTTTGCTTACCCTCCGTTCTGCCTCCAATGGTCAGTCCCAGCTCTTGTTCCTTCACCTCCAGCTTGCCTTCCTTCCCTCATGGCCCTTTCCTCTTTTTCTGGCCTCTTCTGTCTGTTCTCCCTACCGCCTCCCACACTTTATTCCGCCACCTCTCTGCTCACCCTCCGTCCTGCCTTCAATGGTCAGTCCCAGCTCTTGTTCCTTCACCTCCAGCTCGCCTTCCTTTCCTCGAACCGCCAATCCTTTCGTCTGAACTCTTCTGATCTCTTTACATCCAACCCTCGCCTCAGTTTCCTCTCCTCCTCCCCTTCTCTGTGCTTTCACCGGTGTCTCAGAATAGAAGAGCAACGCTTGACAGAAGTGTGGCCGTGTGACATTTGATAATAGACATCTTCTGAAGGGTACAAAGGCGGTGGCTGAGCGGTTAGAGTGGGAGCTATCAACCCAGACTCTCGATGCTTGCTCTAAAGAGGATCAAAGATGGGCTCCGTGGGGCAGCATCAGCCAAGCAAGCAAAAAGAAGAAAAAAGAAAAGAAAAAAATACTCCCTCGGTTAGAAATTTTATCTCTGTGCCTGGAAAGGTTATAATGCCGCCATGATGCAGAGAGTTTATGAATAGTCGTGACTGCAATGGCCTCGGCTGTTATGTTTCACGTTGATTACACGTTATAATTTTCTTGTCCCACCCACATCCCATTTTAGGTGACGAGGGAAGGGCGAGGGCGAGGGCTTCCTGGACAATGGTAAGTGAATAAAAGATAAATGGTCTTTGTTCTTATCTTCTACGTCGTTTACGTTAAGAGTTGTCCATTTTTCCTCACCACATAATATTTTCTCACCCACCACAGGCTCAAAGGCTAATGTGACGGAGATGAGCACCGAGGCCACGCCCATCTATAGCGGATGCTCTCAACTTTACTGCCTTACATAATATTTTGGATGGCCACTAAAGGGCAAGGGCGGGGGTGTGGGAGCAGCGATTAGCGGGCTTTTTTTCTACACTTTTTTGTTGCCCTTGAGTTGACTCCCTTCCTGTAAATAAATAAATAAATAAACGACTAACCCTATCAATGACCTCTGCTGTAATTTTTCTATATATTGCTCACGGTTCATCTTTATTTCTTAACCCATAACATTTAAGGCGAGAAGGAAAGGGCAAGGGCGAGGGTGAATGCTTCCTGGTAAACAACTAACCAAATCCATGACCTCTGCTGTAGTCATTTTTATATGCTGCTCACGGTTCATCTTTATTTATCACCCCAGAACATTTAGGGCGAGAAGAAAAGGGCAAGGGCGAGGGTGGAGGCTCCTGGTAAACAACTAACCCAATCAATGACCTCTGCTGTAATCTTTCCTATATATTGCTCACGGTTCATCTTTATTTCTTAACCCAGAACATTTAGGGCGAGAAGAAAAGGGCAAGGGCGAGGGTGGAGGCTCCTGGTAAAAAACTAACCCAATCAATGACCTCTGCTGTAACCTTTTATATATGCGGTTTAAGGTTTACCTTCATTTCTTACCCCATAACACTTTAGGTGACGAGGCAAGGGCGAGGGCGAAGGCTTCCTGGGAAACGACTAACCAAACCAATGACCTCTGCTTTAATCTTTTATATACGTCGCTAACAATTCTACTTTATTTCTTACGCCATAGCACTTTAGGAGACGAGGAAAGGGCAGTGACGAGGGTGAATGCTTCCTCGTAAACGACTAACACAATCAATGGCCTCTGCTGTAGCCTTTAATATATGCTGTTTACGGTTTACCTTCATTTCTCACCCCATAACACTTTAGGTGACAACGAAAGAGCAAAAGCGAGAGTGAAGGCTTCCTGGCAAACGACTAACAAATCAATGACTCGTGTTTCATCTCGTGGGCACAGCGGCTCCGTCTATCTCCCATGACGAATGACCCGCCTGCCGATCGGTCACCCGGGTCGCTGTCCTGCACTAACACGACCATTTCCAGCAGCAGCGGCAGCGGCGGCCTAAAGGAGAGCGACAGGTGTTTGGTTGGTATTTTCAGACGCTTCCACCTCACGCTCCTCTCACGTCAACTGTTTACAAAGGCCTAAAAGGAGATTAACAGGGTCTGCATGAGTGTATTTTTACGTTCATGGCACAGTGGAAGAATTGGACTACCACCAGGGTCATGAACGTACCTCTAGATATGTCCCAAACACCTCCGAAAGTCTTGTCA